>NC_143048.1:20576071-20732142 GCF_057628025.1 Oncorhynchus mykiss | reverse complement strand
GTGTGTGCAATCTGGAACCATCTCCTGCTCTGCCATCCAATCCGATCTTCCTCTGGACAGATGATGAGGTAAGAAGACATTATTTTTCTTTCTTTGTGAAAAGGTTATTTTTGTTATAGTGAAAGGTGTTGAGTTGGGTAATGAATGTTTGCTGTGAGGATTTGTGTTGGCCGCCACATACCTGACAGGGTAGCAGGTGTACTGCTGTGTGGAAGTGGGTGTGGTCTGCTGTTGAACCCAGTTTGACTAGTTTCATGTCCCACGCAAAGTGACAGCTGAGACATCTCACTGAAGGAGCGACAGGTCTGTTTTTGACCCCATATGTGTGTGTGTGCGCGTGTGTTAACGGTGCCAACTTCCACTCCTACAATTCCACTGTCAGTAGCTTCCCATGAGGGCACCCAGTGAGTGATGGAGCCCTGTCACACAAACACACATCCCAGTGTTGTCTACATCCCATGGAATTTTGGGGGAAGACGGGGAGGTTGGTCTCCAAACACAGCAGACAAACATCTCTGAGGAGGGAGGAGGACAGGGAAAGAAGAGTAGCGGGTAGCTGAGGAGGGGAGTGGATCCGTATGGGTGTGTGACAGAGCTGTTCCTTCCTCTAAGCAGCATTCCTTACCCCTGGGACACAAAGCGACTAACTGCTGCAGCACCAAGAGGGAACGCCCAGAGAGGAATTTTCAGTTCTCTACGGGATCCAGTCATGAGCTACAAAGAGGGTACAGAGCCACGTGATCGAGTGATGAGGCTAGAGGCTAGAGAGCCACTGGATCTACTGGGGTTTAGGTTTATGTAACAACCCCTCGTGGATATGAGAGAAGATCAATGAGGTCTTCAGATCCATGAATGTCTTCCCTGTTCATTCAACGTCACCGATGGTTTGACCACAAAGCATAAAGTGCAAACTTCAGCTCTGTGTAGCCTATCCTCTTCCACTGTGACCATCCCTGGCTTCAGCCCAGCACATGCTGGACTCTGGGATGTGGTGGGAAAGAGGGTGGCTGTGGTTTCCTCTCTCTCTAGTCTGAAAAAGACACACACACACACACACACTCTCTCTCTCTCTGAGTGATGATGTCATCACTGTCCCTGGACAGTGCCAGTTCTGGGCAGGGAAGCACAGCAACTGTAATCACAGATTTCTTCACTGTCAACGAGGAAACCAGGGTTTCGCTCTCTCTGTCTCTGTCTGTCTGTGGCTTTTAGCCAACCCAGCATTCGGCCTATGTCCCTCGCCTTCACTGTGGCCATGGTGGAAGGACGAGGCTATCGTTAGACTTTATTAGCCTATTAACTAGCAGCTAGTACGTAGCTACTTCAGTGGATGGAAGCTGGGTGTTTTCCTTCCCCGTATGTGCCTACATGCGTGCCAATGGGTATCCTCCGGACGTCAAGTGTGTGTGTAGCCCCACCCTGTCCATCCCTCGCATGATTGACCGTGGTAAGCCAGTGAAGCCAGTTAACACAATGACAACGCCTGTAAAAATAGATGTGTGGGGTGTCGCCACCAAGCAGGCCTGGCTAGGGATGGGTGGTACGGGTTGGTTTTGATATCATGATTTGCTTTTGATGCTTTTCAACTACTCAAAAGTACTTTGTGATCTAGATCAAGCCTCAACCACTATAGTGTAATTGATTCATGCTCATATCCAAAGTTATAGAATAATAGATTATATACAGTACAGTTGATTCACTGCATGGATGGAATTATATCATCCAATACAGTACATTATCCTAGCTTTCCCTTTATCTGAGGACCCATGCCAAGTAATGGAGCCATTCTTCATCATATCACCAAACTTTGGGTTATTAGCTAAGTGGGTGGCATACTGTGTCACTGCAACCAGAGTTGTCATTGTGTATTAAGCTCAGTGGGGAAGTGCTTGGGATTAATTATTCTCTCAGCTGGGGAAATGTGGTGTGTGATTGTGACATTGCAATTCGGACACCAAGTCTCTAGCTGTGACGGTGGCATTTTGTGACAGACCACCCTCAGGCTCTCAGTTTGACAAGAGGGGAGGGACACAATTGAGTTAGGGAGCTGTAAGACACGCAACACCCCACTGTGACACCCAAGGCTGTCGGAAGTCAAGAGCAGAGTGAAACTAAGTTAAGAATGAGTGTCTGTGAAGAACTTCGAATCAGCTCTCCGGGAGTCTGAATGGGTGCTCAGTTGAAGTTATCTGCCTCTCTCATCTCACGAGTTAAGAATGTGTCAATGTAGAACTTACAATGATCTACTACACTACAGTACACGGGCGTCACTATTCCTTGTCTCCTGTCCGCCCCTCTAGCCTCCATCTAGCAGAGTGGCTGTGGTTCTATGTTACTGATGTTCTGTCCCTGCTTAAGTCAGGATGGGCTGTTCATTCTCATCCATTACGAGAAAGCACTACACTTATTAAGTGCAGATCTACATCTATCTGTTTGCCCCTCCTCCCTTTTCTCTTTCCTCCCATCTCTCTCTTTCTTCACCCCCCCCCCCCCCACCCCCCCACTCTCTTCCTCTCTCTCTCTCTACCCCCCACCCCCCATAAATCCACCCCAGGGGATGCTGGGTAATGAGAGTTGACACTAATAACCACCTCAGGTTGTTTTGATGCTAGAGCACTTAACCCTTTACCTTCCAACGGCTTGAAGGATGTTTTGTTGTCGTGGATATGTTGCTGTGTCTAGCACCTAAAATAATATCCTCCTAATGGACAATAAACATTGTCTTTATAAATGTTCCTCATTTGTTTCCATATGGAAGTGGTACGCTACAGATTTGAAATTCCAAGTCAAGACGGATGTAAAGTCAGACGAAGGCTCAATACTCTATAACTTCACTTCCTGTGATCAGTCACTACTTCCTGTCCCGACTAGGTCCTGTTAGTTCAGCAGACTCAGGGCTCGGTCCCCATCCAGCTCCACAGATGTTCCATGTCAGTTGGTGGCCACCCTCTGGTCCTCCTTAAGCCTCCATTCCCCAAGCTTTCAGTCGGTCAGAAGGTGACCCGGACATTCCTCGGAACCTCCAAAGAAATGGGCCCTGCCAAGCCTCTCTCTCCCCTCTGTCCCTCCAACAGAGAGGGGCCTGGCTATAAATATACCCCAGATTGATTCCCATGGCCCCTACTGGGGTCCCAGCAGTCACCCAGCTGGCCAGGGTGAGGGGGGGGGGGCACCACCAGGCTTGGACCAGAGAAGCACCACCAGGCTTGGACCAGAGAAGCCACTATCCTGCTCCAACTACCTCAGAAAGGATGAGGCTCCTGGGGCAAGAGGATGGGGGAGGGGTGGATGTTGAATGGGGTCAGATAGGATTAAAAGGTCCTGTAAATCCTCTACAGTTTAAATGTGACTAGTGGTCAACTTCTTTCCTTTTTCTAAGGACGAGCCTTAAAACCTGTCTGCTGTCCATCCTAGAGATGATCCCTGTTGACATTCAATATGTTGGGTAGTTTTCTGACACCGAGATTGCATTTGGAGCTGCAGAAAAAGAGCATGCCAGGTCTGCGTGTGAATCGTCATCTATTCTGTGTTGAGCTGAATTCTCTTCTCTAGAGTGTTAGAATTGTTTAGTAGTTGCTGCATTTTCGCACACAACAGATGCTAAATTCCCAGTAACTTCTAGATATGGGGGGGAATCCTTTTCAATCCCAGCAACTGTAATGTAATGCTTACTGCAAACCAACAGACAGACACTGATCCCTAATCGTTTGCATGCATGCTTTGGGCTCTGGGCTCTCATTCTCTCTGACAAACTCCCTGCCTATATGCTATCGCTGAGTTCTGCTGACTTCTATCTACTGTAGACTGAATTCCCATCTAGCTTTCTCTGTGATACACAGCCTAGATGTGAGGATTGATTGACTGGTGTGTTTGTGCTGAATTTGAGGCTCTGACACAGACACCCGATCCTGTCAGTCTGCTGTGTGATGGAACACTAACTACAATGCTGCTCTCTGCATTCTAACATCCAGACATTTTATCATTCCAACTAAATGAAGCAGAGCAGACTGACTGAGTCCCTCCCTGTCAGACTGAGGCAGTGGTATATCTGATCTGCAGTATGGTAACTACACCTGACTGTCTGAGATCCTGTATTAGCTAATAAGACTTGTGAAGATTTAGCAGTTGGTGTAGAACCGTTACTGAGATCTTTCTCTATGGTTGTTCATGAGCCAAACAATGTTCTCAGGTTTCATTGCTCCACAAAGATCACTCAACGGTGTGACAATGACCTCTGAGAATTTTTCTTTGGTCTCAGCCTCTCGGGAATAAACCTCAAAACAACAAGCCCAAGTGTGGCGTCTCTGCTTCAGCCAAAGGGCGTGCGAGAAAGGTGACACAGTGCTTCTGGAACCAGCGCAACGGTCGAGGCTTAATGCTACCCAGGTGCAGCTGTGCCCCTGAACTCTTCCAGATGCCCCCAAGATGCACCAGGTCAGCATGAGGAAATACCAGGTGAGCCAAGAGGAGGAGGAGAAGAAGGGTAGAAGAGAAGAGGATAATAAAATGAGGGGAAGAGTGGAGGGAATGATAAATGAGAAGGCAATAGGAGAGGAGAAGAGTAGATAGACAAGGAGACGAAGAGTAAAGGGCAGATGAGCAGAGGAGAGACGGACAAGGAGACGAAGAGTAAAGGGCAGAGGAGAGACAGACAAGGAGACGAAGAGTAAAGGGCAGAGGAGAGACAGACAAGGAGACGAAGAGTAAAGGTCAGAGGAGAGACAGACAAGGAGACGAAGAGTAAAGGGCAGAGGAGAGACAGACAAGGGACCACGCCAACTCAGCCACTGGCATCCAGTGTGTCTAGACTGGACCAAACCACTAGTTACTCAATAGTCATGCCATCCATCGGAGACCGACCGAGAGACAAGAGGGCTGCTGCTGCATGGTGAGGATTTAGAGGCTTGATGTAGTAACTGTACCATGGAATGCAGTAGCTTGCTGTGACATGTTGACGGATGGAATTGGTTGGTATTTTATTAGGAACCCCATTAGCTGTTGCAAAAGCAGCAGCTACTCTTCCTGGGGTCCACATGAAACATGACATAATACAGAACATTAATAGACAAGGACAGAAAAAATAAATAAAAGGCACACGTAGCCTACATATCAATGCATACACACAAACTATCTAGGTCAAATAGTGGAGAGGCGTTGTGCCGGGAGGTGTTGCTTTATCTGGGGGGGTTTAAACCAGGTTTGCTGTTTATTTGAGCAATATGAGATGGGATGTTGTGCAACAAGGGCTCTATATAATACTGTATACTTTCTTGAATTTGTTCTGGATTTGGGGAAGAGAAAAAAAAAAGACCCCTGGTGGCATGTCTGGGGTAAGTGTGTGTCAGACCTGTGTGTAAGTTGACTGTGCAAACAATTTGGGATGTTCAATCCATTAATGTTTCTGATGCTGTCAGCCACTCCTCAACTCTTAGCCAAGAGAGACTGGCATGCATAGTATTTATATCAGCCCTCTGATTACAATGAAGAGCAAGGCGTGCCGCTCTGTTCTGGGCCAGCTGCAGCCTAACTAGGTCTTTCCTTGAAGCACTCGACCACACGACTGGACAATAATCAAGATAACACAAAACTATAGCCTGCAGAACTTGCTTTTTGGAATGTGGTGTCAAAGCAGAGCATCTCTTTATTAAATGACAGGAGGGAGGTAGGGGTGAGAGGGAAAGTGGTGTATGGAAATGATGTGATGTGGTAGAAATTGGTTGAGCTACCACACTTAGGATGCATGTCAATAGTCACATAGATAACATGTTGTCTTCAATGTGATGACAGGTATTGGAGGGTAGACTGATTCACAGGCCAGCCACAGAACTCCCGTGGAGTCTCAGCCCAGTGAGGTGTGTAGCAGGGGGCGCAGCGGTAGCAGTATTAGAAGCCAGACGGTTGGTCAGTGAGGTGTGTAGCGGGGCCGCAGCGGTAGCAGTATTAGAAGCCAGACGGTTGGTCAGTGAGGTGTGTAGCGGGGCCGCAGCGGTAGCAGTATTAGAAGCCAGACGGTTGGTCAGTGAGGTGTGTAGCGGGGCCGCAGCGGTAGCAGTATTAGAAGCCAGACGGTTGGTCAGTGAGGTGTGTAGCGGGGCCGCAGCGGTAGCAGTATTAGAAGCCAGACGGTTGGTCAGTGAGGTGTGTAGCGGGGCCGCAGCGGTAGCAGTATTAGAAGCCAGACGGTTGGTCAGTGAGGTGTGTAGCGGGGCCGCAGCGGTAGCAGTATTAGAAGCCAGACGGTTGGTCAGTGAGGTGTGTAGCGGGGCCGCAGCGGTAGCAGTAATAGAAGCCAGACGGTTGGTCAGTGAGGTGTGTAGCGGGGCCGCAGCGGTAGCAGTATTAGAAGCCAGACGGTTGGTCAGTGAGGTGTGTAGCGGGGCCGCAGCGGTAGCAGTATTAGAAGCCAGACGGTTGGTCAGTGAGGTGTGTAGCGGGGCCGCAGCGGTAGCAGTATTAGAAGCCAGACGGTTGGTCAGTGAGGTGTGTAGCAGGGGGCGCAGCGGTAGCAGTATTAGAAGCCAGACGGTTGGTCAGTGAGGTGTGTAGCGGGGCCGCAGCGGTAGCAGTATTAGAAGCCAGACGGTTGGTCAGTGAGGTGTGTAGCGGGGCCGCAGCGGTAGCAGTATTAGAAGCCAGACGGTTGGTCAGTGAGGTGTGTAGCAGGGGGCGCAGCGGTAGCAGTATTAGAAGCCAGACGGTTGGTCAGTGAGGTGTGTAGCAGGGGCCGCAGCGGTAGCAGTATTAGAAGCCAGACGGTTGGTCAGTGAGGTGTGTAGCGGGGCCGCAGCGGTAGCAGTATTAGAAGCCAGACGGTTGGTCAGTGAGGTGTGTAGCGGGGCCGCAGCGGTAGCAGTATTAGAAGCCAGACGGTTGGTCAGTGAGGTGTGTAGCGGGGCCGCAGCGGTAGCAGTATTAGAAGCCAGACGGTTGGTCAGTGAGGTGTGTAGCGGGGCCGCAGCGGTAGCAGTATTAGAAGCCAGACGGTTGGTCAGTGAGGTGTGTAGCGGGGCCGCAGCGGTAGCAGTATTAGAAGCCAGACGGTTGGTCAGTGAGGTGTGTAGCGGGGCCGCAGCGGTAGCAGTATTAGAAGCCAGACGGTTGGTCAGTGAGGTGTGTAGCAGGGGCCGCAGCGGTAGCAGTATTAGAAGCCAGACGGTTGGTCAGTGAGGTGTGTAGCGGGGCCGCAGCGGTAGCAGTATTAGAAGCCAGACGGTTGGTCAGTGAGGTGTGTAGCGGGGCCGCAGCGGTAGCAGTATTAGAAGCCAGACGGTTGGTCAGTGAGGTGTGTAGCAGGGGCAGCAGCGGTAGCAGTATTAGAAGCCAGACGGTTGGTCAGTGAGGTGTGTAGCGGGGCCGCAGCGGTAGCAGTATTAGAAGCCAGACGGTTGGTCAGTGAGGTGTGTAGCGGGGCCGCAGCGGTAGCAGTATTAGAAGCCAGACGGTTGGTCAGTGAGGTGTGTAGCGGGGCCGCAGCGGTAGCAGTATTAGAAGCCAGACGGTTGGTCAGTGAGGTGTGTAGCGGGGCCGCAGCGGTAGCAGTATTAGAAGCCAGACGGTTGGTCAGTGAGGTGTGTGCGTGTGATCCGTGTTGTTCCCTATTTCCTGGGCTTTGAACAGCTGCCCTTTTGATACTTAATTTCCTTCAAGTCACCACACCACCCTCCCTGTCCCACCCTGTCATTTAGACACAGCCAAAATAAGCAGGAGACCCCAGCATCTCTCTGAACACACACACACACACACACACACACACACCACTCACTCCCTCAAACACACGGCTCAAAACTATTCCATTATACATGCGATAGATCTCACACACTGTTTACATCTAGTCCATGACTCTCCAACAGTCTATCTCTTCCTGTAGGACTACTGTAGGTTTGTCTCAGTACTGTATCCCTGCCTGTATTACTGTAGGTTTGTCTCAGTACTGTATCCCTGTCTGTATTACTGTAGGTTTGTCTCAGTACTGTATCCCTGCCTGTATTACTGTAGGTTTGTCTCAGTACTGTATCCCTGTCTGTATTACTGTAGGTTTGTCTCAGTACTGTATCCCTGCCTGTATTACTGTAGGTTTGTCTCAGTACTGTATCCCTGTCTGTATTACTGTAGGTTTGTCTCAGTACTGTATCCCTGCCTGTATTACTGTAGGTTTGTCTCAGTACTGTATCCCTGCCTGTATTACTGTAGGTTTGTCTCAGTACTGTATCCCTGTCTGTATTACTGTAGGTTTGTCTCAGTACTGTATCCCTGCCTGTATTACTGTAGGTTTGTCTCAGTACTGTATCCCTGTCTGTATTACTGTAGGTTTGTCTCAGTACTGTATTACTGTAGGTTTGTCTCAGAACTGTATCCCTGCCTGTACTACTGTAGGTTTGTCTCTGTGTACGAGACTGACTGTGGGTTTGTAATACTAAACCTTACACTTCACTTCTGAAACCTATATACACACACACACATTCTGACATCCGAAACCAAACTACAAACACAAAGCCATCATTTGTTAATATTTATATAATTTGTTAATATATCCGATCCTGGGTAAACTCTATTCGGCAACAAAACAAACGGAATAGAGAAGCTTCGGGAACTGAGGGTTGAACACATCCTCATTCACTGCTCCATCACAACCCCACTTTTGCGCAGCTGAAGCTGGCTATTTAATTGGGAATTAAAGGGAAAGCGCACTATTAGAAGGAGAAGCACTGAGACGGTTCAGAAAAATTCAGGGCCGTCTCAATATGTAGTGTTCATGCAGGGCAGGCTACTGCAGGGTTACTTTGTCATAAATTGCTAGTGGCCAACCTAGTCCCAGCTATGTCCTTCTGTCATTTAACAGTTGGTTTTTCATAATAGTTGGCATTACTGTAATTGTCTATATTACTCACTTGGACAGATGCCCTGCCACAGACAGTTTTGAGCTGTGAGTGTATGATAGTCTTTATTTCAACAGAACTCTACTATCAATAGGAATTTGATCTGCTCCTTCTGGCTACTGTTCTATTCATCTGTAATAACAATACTGTATGTATCATCTTTCATAGCACCATCCCTGTCTGAAGCTCTGTGCTGACAAGTATGAGATGTTAGCATTATGTGAGTGAGGACCACATTAGTAGTTTTACCTGTCCTGTGTCTGTCCCGGTGTCTGATTTGAACATGTGAATCCAAAGAGACTTTGGATTCACACACATGTTTTTCCTACTGACTGTGTGTGTGATGGAGCCAGGGGCGTAGTGTGTGTGTGTGTGTTGGTACTGAGGGACTGTGGCGCAGAACAACAACACTCAACATGTCTTATTGAGAGATGAAAGAGGAGGAGACATGTTGCTCCTGTTACCTCCCAGGAACACAACATTCCAAACCCTGTCCTCCTCTTTACCTGTCCTCCTCCCTCCCCTCTTCATTTCATTTCCACCTCTCAATCTTTTTGTCCTGTGTGAAATGGAAGATATTATTTTACACACACACACCCTGAGATGTCTGTGGCATCTTAACCTCCCTGTTATCTGGTAGTACAACCCTGACCACATTCTATATCACTCCCAGATTCCAGCCCTCTTTCATGGTCCATACACACACACACACACACACACACACGTAACAGCTCATTTATGTCCTTGGTTGCTCCATTTACTTATTCTCTGTGAGGTATACTGTAGCTAATTACAGACACACATCGGTTATCAGACTTGTGTGTGTAGGCACGCAAATTCATGTGAGATGTTGGTTCTTTGAAGGGTACAGCGAGGACACACCATGGATGCCCATTCCGGGGTTTACATTTTTAAACGGCTACTAAAGACCATATTCAACTAATGACTTCCTCATTTCTACCAGTAAAACCTCTTCCATCTCCTTTTAGACTCTGGTCTAAAAGGGGAGCTGGGAAAACATCCGGGGAGGAGAACGACTGCTAGGTCTAGGGTCAGGCCTTGCCCTGGGCAACCCTTTAATGAATTTATCAAGAGAATAGAGCAGCGGAGCGCTGTCTGTTTACCAAAGAAAAGGTCCCGGCGTTCACTTACCTTTGCTGTTCTCTGGTCTCTGTCCAATTCAATGTCCTCCCAAGTCAGTTTCAAAGGGAATGTCTTAGGAAAGTGCAAATGATGTTAAGTGTTTGACGAACAGCTTGATAGAATATGATTGATCAAATTGGTTTGATTTTAAACCTGGTCTGAAGAACGCTGTACAACTTGTTAGCCTATAGACGAGTTGGTTGTTTATCAACAAAACCAATGCGTACGCAACTATGGGGCAAAACAGACTAGGTTGGCTTAGATTGTTGACAACATGTAATATTTTGTTTCCAATGTTTATTAAAAACAAAGTTGTACAGTGAGCACTTCTGTAATGGTTTTCTTGGTGAGAAGGAGAGTCGGACCAAAATGCGGCGTGTCTATTGCAATCCATGTTTAATGAAGTAACACACTAAACACAAACACTACCAAAACAATAAACTTAACGAAAACCGAAACAGCCTATACTTGTGTAACCTAACCAGAACAATGACATCAGGACACTAAGGACAATCACCCACGACAAACTCAAAGAATATGGCTGCCTAAATATGGTTCCCAATCAGAGACAACGATAAACACCTGCCTCTGATTGAGAACCACTTCAGACAGCCATAGACTTAGCTAGAACACCCCACTAGCTACAATCCCCATAAATACACACCACATACAAAAACCCATGCCACACCCTGGCCTGACCAAATAAATAAAGATAAACACAAAATACTTTGACCAGGGTGTGACAGAACCCCCCCCCCCCCCCCCCTAAGGTGCGGACTCCCGAACGCACCTCAAAACAATAGGGAGGTTCCAGGTGGGCGTCTGTCCATGGTGGCGGCTCCGGCGCGGGACGTGGACCCCACTCAATCAATGTCTTAGTCCCTTCTCCTCGCGTCCCTGGATAGTCCACCCTCGCCGCCGACCATGGCCTAGTAGTCCTCACCCAGAACCCCACTGGACTGAGGAGCAGATCGGGACTGAGGGGCAGCTCGGGACTGAGGGGCAGCTCGGGACTGAGGGGAAGCTCAGGAGTGAGAGTAAGCTCAGGAGTGAGAGTAAGCTCAGGAGTGAGAGTAAGCTCAGGAGTGAGAGGAAGCTCAGGCAGGTTGATGAATCTACCAGATCCAGGCTGGCTAGTGGTTTCGGCAGATCCTGGTCGACTGGCAGATCTGGAAGAGTCTGGTCGACTGGCAGATCTGGAAGAGTCTGGTCGACTGGCAGATCTGGAAGAGTCTGGTCGACTGGCAGATCTGGAAGAGTCTGGTCGACTGGCAGATCTGGCTGCTCCATGCTGACTGGCTGCTCCATGATGACTGGCAGCTCTGGCTGCTCCATGCTGACTGGCTGCTCCATGCTGACTGGCAGCTCTGGCTGCTCCATGCTGACTGGCTGCTCCATGCTGACTGGCAGCTCTGGCTGCTCCATGCTGACTGGCTGCTCTGGCTGCTCCATGCTGACTGGCTGCTCCATGCTGACTGGCGGCCCTGGCTGCTCCATGCTGACTGGCGGCCCTGGCTGCTCCATGCTGACTGGCGGCCCTGGCTGCTCCATGCTGACTGGCAGCCCTGGCTGCTCCATGCTAACTGGCAACTCTAGCGGCTCCTTGCAGACTGGCAGCTTTGGCGGCTCCTTGCAGACTGGCAGCTCCTTGCAGACTGGCAGCTCTATGCAGACTGGCAGCTCCATGCTAACTGGCAGCTCTATGCTAACTGGCAGCTCTATGCTAACTGGCAGCTCTATGCTAACTGGCAGCTCTATGCTAACTGGCAGCTCTATGCTAACTGGCAGTTCTGAACAGGCGGGAGACTCCGGCAGCGCTGTAGAGAAGGAAGGCTCTAACAGCGCTAAACAGGCGGGAGACTCCGACAGCACTGGAGAGGAGGGCTCCGACAGCACTGGACAGGCGAGGCGCACTATAGGCCTGATGCGTGGTGCTGGCACTGGTGGTACTGGGCCGAGGACACGCACAGGAAGCCTGGTGCGAGGAGCTGCTACCGGAGGGCTGGGGTGTGGAGGTGGTACTGGAAAAACCGGACCGTGCAGGCGCACTGGAGCTCTTGAGCACCGAGCCTGCCCAACCTTACCTGGTTGAATGCTCACGGTCGCCCTGCCAGTGCGGCGAGGTGGAATAGCCCGCACTGGGCTATGCAGGTGAACCGGAGACACCGAGCGCAAGGCTGGTGCCATGTAAGCCGGCCCAAGGAGACGCACTGGGGACCAGCTGCGTAGAGCCGGCTTCATGGCATTAGGCTCGACGCTCAATCTAGCCCGGCCGACACGCGGAGCTGGAATATACCGCACCGGGCTATGCACCCGCACTGGAGACACCGTGCGCACCACTGCATAACACGGTGCCTGTCCGGTCTCTCTAGCCCCCCGGTAAGCACAGGGAGTCTGCCCAGGTCTCCTACCTGGCGTAGCCATACTCCCTGTTAGCCCCCCCCCAAGAAATTTTTGGGGCTGCCTCTCGGGCTTCCTTGCCAGCCGTGTTCCCTCATATCGCCGGCTCCTCTCTCCGGCTGCCTCTGCTCTCCTAAGTGCCTCCACCTGTTCCCATGGGAGGCGATCTCTTCCAGCCAGTATCTCCTCCCAAGTGTAACAGCCCTTGCCATCTAAAACGTCCTCCCATGTCCATTCCTCTTTACGCTGCTGTTGCTGCCTGTTGACACGCTGCTTGGTCCGTTGGTGGTGGGTGATTCTGTAACGGTTTTCTTGGTGAGAAGGAGAGTCGGACCAAAATGCGGCGTGTCTATTGCAATCCATGTTTAATGAAGTAACACACTAAACACAAACACTACCAAAACAATAAACTTAACGAAAACCGAAACAGCCTATACTTGTGTAACCTAACCAGAACAATGACACTAAGGACAATCACCCACGACAAACTCAAAGAATATGGCTGCCTAAATATGGTTCCCAATCAGAGACAACGATAAACACCTGCCTCTGATTGAGAACCACTTCAGACAGCCATAGACTTAGCTAGAACACCCCACTAGCTACAATCCCCATAAATACACACCACATACAAAAACCCATGCCACACCCTGGCCTGACCAAATAAATAAAGATAAACACAAAATACTTTGACCAGGGTGTGACAACTTCTCTCAAACTCATCTTTACAGTTTTTGTTTAGCTAACTAGCTAGCAAATTGTAGCCATATTAGCATGGACATGACATCAGTCAAAAACACCTCAAAATATGACTTTTATCAAGAACATGATCGAACGAGCTGAATCGAGCCACTTACAATTCACCACATGGCAGTTTCTTGTCATTGTTGCTAGCTATCTGGCCATCCAGAACCATAACATCACACAGCCTTCAGTTACTGTATTTCAAGAAACTCTGGTATTTCAAGTGTTCTGGAATGCCCTCTACTGTTCCTCTATCATGGAAACAGGATTAAAGCTTTCCATGAACAGAGAAGTAAATAGAATTCCCTAAGCATCTTACTGCAGTACAACTCTCTTCCTCTCCACAGTCAGACTTCTCTCCACCTGTTCTGTTCCACTGCTGTCACGACAACGGAAGACTGGCACCTGCCCCCTTGTGCCGCCCGGGCCATCTACGATATCTATTTAACCATGGAATGTGACCAGTTAGTGTTGAGTAGAGAATGAAACCCAACTGGCAAGCCGTGTATAAGTTATGGACAGAGTAAGTTAGAGGAGGAGGGTCTATAGAGTCTATCATCGGGTCTATAGGGTCTATCATCTACAAGACCCTGCTAGGTAAAGTCCCCCCTTATCTCAGCTCGCTGGTCACCATAGCATCTCCCACCTGTAGCACACGCTCCAGCAGGTATATCTCTCTAGTCACCCCCAAAACCAATTCTTTCTTTGGCCGCCTCTCTTTCCAGTTCTCTGCTGCCAATGACTGGAACGAACTACAAAAATCTCTGAAACTGGAAACACTTATCTCCCTCACTAGCTTTAAGCACCAACTGTCAGAGCAGCTCACAGATTACTGCACCTGTACATAGCCCACCTATAATTTAGCCCTATCAACTACCTCTTTCCCAACTGTATTTAATTTATTTATTTATTTTGCTCCTTTGCACCCCATTATTTTTATTTCTACTTTGCACATTCTTCCATTGCAAAACTACCATTCCAGTGTTTTACTTGCTATATTGTATTTACCTTGCCACCAAGGCCTTTTTTGCCTTTACCTCCCTTCTCACCTCATTTGCTCACATTGTAAATAGACTTGTTTATACTTTATTATTGACTGTATGTTTGTTTTACTCCATGTGTTGTTGTATCTGTCGAACTGCTTTGCTTTATCTTGGCCAGGTCGCAATTGTAAATGAGAACTTGTTCTCAACTTGCCTACCTGGTTAAATAAAGGTAAAATAAATAAATAAAAAATAGAAGTTTACTGTGCACTGATTATTATTCTTTGTGCGTGTGTTTTGTCCCATGACCACAGGGGACAATAGAGTTACTGATTGTGGGTTAGGAATGACCGTTGGGTTTGGTCAATTGGGCATTCTTTATAACATAGTAAGACACAGCTCTGGATGCTAATGTAAAATGATAGTTGTAAAATTACAACTATTGCTTTGTCTTGTGACATTGTTCTCTCTCTGAATAGTTGTAGCATGAGTTGGCCTGGAGAGAGAGAGCCTGGCATTGCATAACATCACATCATAAGACAGACGGTGGGTGTCAACCACACATTACACAAACAAAGCAAACCTCATACTCATACATGACCAAGATTCCTGTGTGATACCAAGAAGCAGTTACATATTTATTCTGTCACAATAAAACGAGGGAGATTTATGCGTTAATAACAGTTTGGGAAGTTTTTCTGTTCCAAAAACATCCCTGACTGTGAATATGGCCCCAGGTTGTTTTGGGACATCTTGCTATGCCAAGTTGAACGTCTTTGACTGAATTTAACATCTTTGGCTAAGTTGAACTGATTTAACAGTTTCTTCTGTTTCACTTGGAGCTACCCACTAGCTATTCTTCTATGCATATTCCCAGAATATCCTTTGGCAGTGTTAAGTTATTTTGCCTTTGATGTGAGGCAAAAAAAGCCCTCTGCTCTGCACTTCTCCCTCCCTCTCTGCCCTCCTTGACCATGACACTTTGGCTTTAAACGGCAGCTGTATAAGTGTGACAGTGAGGCAGATTTGGAGTGAATTAGCAAGATGGATTTTCTGCTTCCGTCTGCCTGCTCTACTTGGGCCGGGACTGGCTTGGTCCATCGTGCCAGGTCTGCTTGGGACTGGGAGAGAGACTTGCTCAAACTATAATGTCTGGACTTTAAACTATTAATAGAGTTAAAGCCTGAGAATTCAGACTGAGGTCAGCAGCATTGAGATTCCTCCAGCAGCGCGAGAGAGGGAGGGAAAATCCACTCTTATATGATATGATGCATTTTTTAAATTGTTGAGTTATTTATACATGATGATGTTGTAGGATACTTTTTGCAAGTAGGCAGAGAGAGCCCCTGCAACTATAGCTCCATAGACGAAAGACAACGGAATCCATACCGGTTCCACAAGTACTTCAGCCCACTAGCCCTCTGCAGTGGAAAGTACTTCATCCCACTAGCCCTCTGCAGTGGAAAGTACTTCAGCCCACTAGCCCTCTGCAGTGGAAAGTACTTCAGCCCACTAGCCCTCTGCAGTGGAAAGTACTTCAGCCCACTAGCCCTCTGCAGTGGAAAGTACTTCAGCCCACTAGCCCTCTGCAGTGGAAAGTACTTCAGCCCACTAGCCCTCTGCAGTGGAAAGTACTTCAGCCCACTAGCCCTCTGCAGTGGAAAGTACTTCAGCCCACTAGCCCTCTGCAGTGGAAAGTACTTCAGCCCACTAGCCCTCTGCAGTGGAAAATACTTCAGCCCACTAGCCCTCTGCAGTGGAAAATACTTCAGCCCACTAGCCCTCTGCAGTGGAAAATACTTCAGCCTATGTGTCCTCAAAGGACGAAAATAAATCATGCCTTTTTAATTTGAGGTGAGGGATTTTAAAGTGTGTGGGATGTGCCTTCCTGTACCAAGCCTGTGGAGAGACTTTACAGATGAGATGGATTTCAAAGGGAGTGAGTTGATGTCCCTCTCAGAGCGTACTTATTTTGGAGTCTACTCACCTGTACTGTACCATGCCTGTGGAGAGACTTTACAGATGAGATGGATTTCAAAGTGAGTGAGTTGATGTCCCTCTCAGAGCGTACTTATTTTGGAGTCTACTCACCGGGTGGCCTAGAACCAAGCAAAATGCTTCCCTTTTTCGTGTGCTAAGGTATTTTGTAAGTGATCCCTAGCCTATATACATAAGGGGTTCCAATGGGTTTTTTTAAAGCAAGAAAAGGAAGATAGTTCAAGACTAACTAACAGTACTTTGTGTCATGTTAATTATTATATCTGACGGTGGAGCTTAGCACCTCTAAGACCCTGTCGATTTTCCATTGTCGGTTGGTAAGAAAATATGACAAATCTGGAACTGAAAATCATGAATGTTGGCAGACTGTTTGAACATCCAACTTAATCCCTTTTAACCTGTCCAAAAACAGCTTGTTAAAACACATTTCATTTTAATAATGGAAAGAAAAACACTTGTAGACACCCTCCGATCTTACTGCTGTAACTTCCCTCTCGTTACCAGACGTTTGACAGACAAGTAGTTGTTTAATCTTAGAGGGATGGTATGTCATTTATTTCGCTGTCTAAAATTAGTTCTGGTTCTCTTTATCTGTTGACCTGCTGTTAGAACCTGGATGAATTGCTTCATTTCTCTGGCTATGAACAGTGTTATGCTAATAAGACAAGGGTTTCTTTATCAGCATTCTTCTACTGGAAATGTAACACTGTGAATACTGACAGAATACAGACAAACAGACACTCGTAGCCAGACAGACCCCGTACTGACTCTACATGCACATTTAGCATGGGAGCGTGACCTTTTGAATTAGCTGGTTGAATCAGACATGCATGCACTCCACACACACAATACATAATTCATTAAGATGAAATGGAGAATGTGCGAGAAAGGAAGAAGGCACAGAATGTGAGGGAAAGAGATTGCACGTTTAGCACACACACACATACCAGCAAGACCTTTCTGTTTCCAGTGGTTCCTCATGGTTTTATCTCCGTGTCTGAGAGCTCTGTGTTCTCTGGTCAGATGGCCTGTTCTGATCTTTACGTACCATATTAGTTCATTCACCATTTGGCTCAACGACCTCCCAGTTACAGCAACCACAATCCACTTAAAGCAGGATCCAGTGCAACTGTGGGATGCAGACTGTACATACAGTTGAAGTCGGGAGTTATACACTTAGGTTGGAGTCATTAAAACTCGTTTTTCAACCACTCCACAAATTTCTTGTTAACAAACTATAGTTTTGGCAAGTCGGTTAGGACGTCTACTTTGAGCATGACACAAGTCATTTTTCCAACAATTGTTTACAGACAGATTATTTCACCTATAATTCACTGTATCACAATTCCAGTGGGCCAGAAGTTTACATACACTAAGTTGACTGTGCCTTTGCTTGGAAAATTCTTGAAAATGATGTCATGGCTTTAGAAGATTCTGATAGGCTAATTGACATAATTTGAGTCAATTGGCGGTGTACCTGTGGATGTTTTTCAAGGCCTACCTTCAACCTCTGTGCCTATTTGCTTGACATAATGGGAAAATCAAAAGAAATCATCCAAGACCTCAAAAAATTGTAGACCTCTACAAGTCTGGTAGATCCTTGGGAGCAATTTCCAAATGCCTGAAGGTACCACGTTCATCTGTACAAACAATAGTACACAAGTATAAACACCATGGGTCCACGCAGCCATCATACCGCTCAGGAAGGAGACACGCTCTGTCTCCTAGAGATTAATGTACTTTGGTGCGAAAAGTGCAAATCAATCCCAGAACAACAGCAAAGGACCTTGTGAAGATGCTGGAGGAAACCGGTACAGAAGTATCTATATCCACAGTAAAACAAGTCCTATATTGACATAACCTGAAAGGCCACTCAGTAAGGAAGAAGCCACTGCTCCAAAACTGCCAAAAAAGCCAGACTACGGTTTGCAACTGCACATGGGGACAAAGATCGCACTTTTTGGAGAAATGTCCTCTGGTCTGATGAAACAAAAATAGAACTGTTTGGCCATATTGACCATTGTTATTTTTGGAGGAAAAAGGGGGAGGCTTGCAAGCCGAAGAACACCATCCCAATCGTGAAGCACGAGGGTGGCAGCATCATGTTGTGGCGGTGCTTTGCTGCAGGAGGGACTGGTGCACTTCACAAAATAGATGGCATCATGAGGCAGGAAAATTATGTGGATCGATTGAAGCAACATCTCAAGACATCCAGTTAAAGCTTGGTCGTAAATGGGTCTTCCAAATGGACAATGACCCCAAGCGTACTTCCAACGTTGTAGCAAAATGGCTTAAGGACAACAAAGTCAAGGTATTGGAGTGGCCATGACAAAGCCCTGACCTCAATCCTAAATCAATCCTAATCAATCCTCAATCCTAATCCAGAAATTTTCTGGGCAGAACTGAAAAGGTGTGTGTGTGAGCAAGGACCTGACTCCGTTACACCAGCTCTGTCAGGAGGAATGGCCCAAAACATGCACCTCTGGAACGGTCGTTAAGACACTAACATCTTACAGACGGTAGGCAATTAAGGTCAGTTATTAAATCTTAGGACACTGAAGAGGCCTTTCTACTGACTCTGAAAAACACCAATAGAAAGATGCCCAGGGTCCCTGCTCATCTACGTGAACGTGCCTTAGGCATGCTGCAAGGAGGCAAGAGGACTACAGATGTGGTCAGGGCAATAAATTGCAATGTCCGTACTGTGAGACGCCTAAGACAGCACTATAGGGAGACAGGACGGACAGCTGATCGTCCTTGCAATGGCAGACCACATGTAACAACACCTGCACAGGATAGGTGCACACCTGCGGGACAGGTACAGGATGGCAACAACAACTGCCCGAGTTACACCAGGAACGCACAATCCCTCCATCAGTGCTCAGACTGTCCGCAATAGGCTGAGGGTGGCTGGACTGAGTGCTTGTAGGCCTGTTGTAAGGCAGGTCCTCACCAGACATCACCGGCAACAACGTCGCCTATGGGCACAAACCCACCATCGCTGGACCAGACAGGACTGGCAAAAAGTGATCTTCTCTGTCTAGTCGCGGTTTTGTTTCACCAGGGGTGATGGTCGGATTCGCGTTTATCGTCAAAGGAATGAGTGTTACATTGAGGCCTGTACTCTGGAGTGGGATTGATATTGGAGGTTGAGGGTCCGTCATGGACTGGGGCGGTGTGTCACAGCATCATTAAACTGAACTTGTTGTCATTGCAGGCAATCTCAACGCTGTGTGTTACAGGGATGATATCTTCCTCCCTCATGTGGTACCCTTCCTGCAGGCTCATCCTGACATGACCCTCCAGCATGACAATGCCACCAGCCATACTGCTCATTCTGTGCTTGATTTCCTACAAGACATGAATGTCAGTGTTCTGCCATGGCCAGCGAAGAGCCCGGATCTCAATCACATTGAGCACGTCTGGGACCTGTTGGATCGGAGGGTCTTGGCTAGGGCCACCCCCCCTCCCCCAGAAATGTCCTGGATCTTGCAGGTACCTTGGTGGAAGAGTAGGGTAACCTATCATCGCAAGAATGTGCAAATCTGGTGCAGTCCATGTGGAGGAGATGCACTGCAGTACTTAATGCAGCTGTTGGCCACACCAGATACTGACTGTTAATTTTGATTTTGACCCCTCACCCCTTTGTTCAGGAACACATTATTCCATTTCTGTTAGTCATATGTCTGTGGAACTTGTTCGGTTTATGTTTCAGTTGTTGAATCTTATGTTCATACAAATATTTACACATGTTAAGTTTGCTGAAAATAAGCGCAGTTGACAGTGAGAGGATGTTTCTTTTTTTTCTGAGTTTACATACATACATGCATGCACACACTGAGTGCACAGTTTATTAGGTACACCCATCTAGTACGTGGTCGGACCCCCCTTTGCCTCCTGAACAGCCTGAATTATTTGGGGCGTTCTACAAGGTGTTGAAAATGTTCCACAGGGATGTTGGTCCGTGCTGACCAATTGTTGGTACGTGCTGGTACATTCATGCTGCGAACAGCCTGTTCCATCTCACCCCAAAGATGCTGTATTGGGTTGAGGTCTGAGAACTGTGCAGGCCACTCAAGTAAACTGAACTCATGTTCCAGGCAATGTTTTTCCTAACCTCAGTTGTCCACTGTTGGAGATCGCGTGCCCACTGGAGACGCTTTGTGTTTTTAGCCGATAAGCGTGGAACCCGCTCTGGGCGTCTAATGCGATAATCCATCCATGACAAGTATCGATGAGTTATGAGTTCCGAGATTTCATTTTACACACCACTGTTGTACTGCGCCGTTATTTGCCTGTTTGTGGCCCGTCTGTTAGCCTGCACGATTCTTGCCATTTTCCTTCGACCGCTCATTAGCAAGCTGTTTTCGCCCACAGTACTTCCCACTGACTGGATGTTTTTTGTTTGTCTCACCATTCTCTATAAACCCTAGACACTGCGCAATTTCTGATATACTGGATCCGGCATTCTTGGCACCGATGATCATACCAAGTCTCCTTGGGTCACTCGTTTTGCCCATTCTAACTTTTAATCAAACAATAACTGAATGCCTGCTTTGTTTCGCAAGCCAGGGCCACGTGATTCACTGTCTGTAGGAGTGATCCTCCATTTTCGTGAACGGGGTAGTGTACCTAATAAACTTTAAGTACCAGTCAAAAGTTTGGACACACCTACTCATTCCAGGGTTTCTTTATTTTTACTACTTTCTATAATGTAGAATAATAGTGAAGACATCAAAACTATGAAATAACACGTAGTAACCAAAAAAAGTGTTAAACAAATTCAAATATATTTTATATTTGAGATTCTTCAAAGTAGCCACCCTTTTGCCTTGATTACAGCTTTGCACAATCTTGGAATTCTCTCAACCAACTTCAGGTGGTAGTCACCTGGAGTGCATTTCAATTCAAATGTGTGCCTTGTTTTTTTAACCTTTTGTTTAACTAGGCAAGTCAGTTAAGAACAAATTAGTATTTACAATGACGGCCTAGGAACGGTGGGTTAACTGCCTTGTTCAGGGGTAGAACGACAGATTTTTACCTTGTCAGCTCGGGGATTCGATCTAGCAACCTTTTCGGTTACTGGCCCAACACTCTAACCACTTGGCTTCCTGCCACCCTATGGGACTCCCAATCACGGCCGGATGTGATGCAGCCTGGATTCTGTTAATTTCAATTTTGGAATTTCAATCCTTCTTAATTCCGTTTGAGCCAATCAGTTGTGTTGTGACAAGGTAGGGGAGGTATACAGATTCTAGCCCTATTTGATAAAATACCAATTCCATATTATGGCAAGAGCCGCTCAAATAAGTAAAGAGAAATGACAATCCATCATTACTTTAACACATGAAGGTCAGTCAACCCAGAAAATGTCCAGAACTTTGAAAGTTTATTCAAGTGTAGTTGCAACAACCATCAAGCGCTATGATGAAACTGGCTCTCATGAGGACCACCACAGGAAAGGAAGACCCAGGGTTACTTCTGCTGCAGAGGATAAGTAACAATATAGCCTCAGTATACTATTTATATGCTCCATATGTTTATGGTACTGCTGCTGTATGTGTGGAGATGGAAATTGAGGAGGTTGTGGTTAGAGTAGGCCTAGTATAGATGATATGTACAGGCCCAGGTCTCCTCTCTCTCTCTCTCTCTCTCTCTCTTTATTTTACTCTCTCACACACACACTCTCTTACTCTCTCCCACACTCTCCACCCTCTCAACCTCCATCCTACACTCTCTTTTGCCCAGGGTAATCGAGCTTCCATCCCTGTGTGGTCTTGCCTGTAAAGGAGTGGTGGAGTTAAAACAGCCTCCATAGAAAAACAATCCACAAGGACATACAGTATAATGTAATGGATATAAACAGTAGTTTAGCTGGAGGCTTTCTCTGTCACAGGCTCCATGTCGCCACTTTTTTCCTTTTCATTGTCTGTGTGTCCTCTCTGTAGTCAGGCCTTTTCTTGGACCCAGAAAGGAAATTCTTCTTATCTACTGCAGTCTGTGTAACTTGTTTAATAGAGGGGTTTCTTAGGGGACAGGCTGAATTTAATTGATCTAATAATGACTTTAGAGAGATTCTTTGCTTTTCAATGAAGGGATGATGCAGGTGTAGAAAAAAAGATGAGAGGGACATGGAGAAAGAGCAGAACCTTGAACAAGTTAACAGAGCTGGTTCATGAATGTGTGTACGAAACTGACGGTCACAGACCCAGCCCACCCCTCACCCATGCTCTCCCCCTCAGACTGTGTGTGTGTGTGTCCTCAATGCCCTCTTCCACTCCCACGTTTGGGGTGATCCAGCACAGAGCTCACACACACACACACACACACAAACCAGTGGCACCATGACCCACTTCTCAGGTCACTGTGGATCTTTTCCAATCAGTTGAGCCTCCATCTCAATATAAAGGTTGCCATGACAGCCACTGACCCCTTGGCAGGCGAGTGGCTGGCCGCTAGTCAGAGCAAGGGTTTGGGGACTGCTTTGGATGTCATCAAAGGTCCTGCTTGGAACCAATGTCTATGCTTTGATACTCACTTGGAAAATCAACTGTTCCAGACCTTTTTAAAGAAAGGATGTATTTTCTAACTAAAAGTTTAATTGACTTGAAAGCTGAATGAGAGTCAGTATATCAGTCTATCATTCAGCCAGTTGGAGTTTCTCTGTGCTTGATAGACACTGATCTATCTGATAAGCAGTGAGTCACTGAAGTTGAGCTCTTATACTCTGAGAAGGTTGATGTCTCAAGCTTTTTCTGACAGAGATCTAATCATAGGCTATTCATTTTATTTTACACGTATGTAGTTGGACGGGCCCTCTTTTGGCCCCCTGGGCCCTAATTATTGTGCATGTATGGCTTTTCCCCCTGGAGGTGTGTAAATGTCACCCTCTATGTGGTCCTGTTGAATGTCAGGCTTCTTGCTGGCTCCTCTCCTTCTACTGGTGAACTGTAATACCTCTATAAGTGTGTGTGTGTGTGTGTGTGTGTGTGTGTGTGTGTGTGTGTGTGTGTGTGTGTGTGTGTGTGTGTGTGTGTGTGTGTGTGTGTGTGTGTGTGTGTGTGTGTGTGTGTGTGTGTGTGTGTGTGGTAAGTGTTCAATCTCTCTCTCACATTCTGTGCCCTTTTGCCTTCTTCCTTTCTCTCACTTTCTCTGTTTCGTCTTAATAAATTATTAATTGAAGAAAACGTTGACGAAATAGTGCATGGATTGTAAAAGCTGATTGATGAACAACAAGCACAAGTGAAATGTATTTACGTAAGACATGGCACACACACAGTCATTTCAGGGTACAGTTTGAGAGTTTTGCTGAAAGAGCTAATGGGCGTTATACTGACTATCAAGAGTGTTCTCACTAACCCTGTAGGAAGAGTGTTTCACTGTCCTGTAGGATAACAGTCCTAATGTTGGAAACAAGCAGTCTTATGTTGTCACCCAGAATCACAAGTTTCTTTAACAAGCTATAGCACACGTTACATACAGTCGTTTTTTTTAAAGGACAACATAGTTTAGTCTGCTTTGTGTTTTCCTTTTTGCCAAGGAAAATTGGGTATCGCAATACTGGTATCGTGACAACCCTACTGTCCTGTGTGTGTGTGTCCGTGCGTGTGGTTGTGAGTGCGTGCAAGGGAGAGAGACTGGTGTGTATGAGTGAGGCCATGACCAGGCAGGCCTGAGTAAATACCATCATGCCCCACTGCATGTACCCAAACAGGGCCTCTGTTGTACCAGACCAGTTAGCTCAACAAACAAACTGGAGGTGAGGTGACGGGGCTCTGCCCAGATCTACAACCACAGTAGTCAACCACGGAGTGTGATGTATTAGCAGTGTCTGGTGTCCCCGGTCCTCAAAAACACCACTTTATTACCGTGTCACGTTGTTTCTGCAGTTCATCCAGGCTGTATCACAACCGGCCGTGATTGGGAGTCCCATTGGCCGCCGCACAATTGACCCAGCGTCATCCAGTTTTGGCGGAGTAGGCCGTCATTGTAAATAATAATTTGTTCTTAACTGACTTGCCTAGTTCCATAAAGGTTACAGAAAATAAACAAGTAAACTATACTACCAGAGTTTAGAGTGGGATCAGCTGAAGCAAGAAGAACCATTGTTCAATATCTCAACCATTTTAACGATTGGTCTTCAACCCACATTTTTTAGTTTAGTTTATTAATTTGACCGTTTAAAAAAAAACAAGCACACATAAAACTTGAAAAAGCCATACATGCACATTAACAAAATCGAGGATAACGCACAATGAAGTCTGGGACTTTTTTCTCATTGTGGTCCTCTTGAGACAAGATGGCTAGACAAGATCCAACACAGTATGGCAGAGAAATAATAAAACAAAAACATATATTTCAAGGAATGCCGTGTTATCGTTTAACCAGGTCTTTCAACTCACTACCATGACATCATTGGCTATCTATGCCCGCTCCTACATTAAGTGGAAAAACCTGTCTATAGGTAACTGTTCTGTGTTGGATTAAAGAGTCAACCTGAAAATCATTGGACATCTGCAACTGACTTTCCACACACGGGTTGAATCCTCATGCATACCTTGACCTTTCCCACAAATCAAGCATTGATGTAAATGTGGATATGTCAGGATTATGCATGGAGATATGGAGATCAGGGTAGGATTTGACCCTGAAGTTATTGTATCTGTGTACTTTCCTCAGACAGACCCTCCTATAGTCCCTCTCTCTAGCTCTGTATCTAAGCATGGAGATCACAACATAATATTTGACAGTGGACCGACCCTAAGGTTATTGGTGGATGGTCGTGTGTAGTTTCCTCCTTCCTCCGGTAGCCCCGCTCTCTCCTTCCCTGTAGCCACATTCGCAGTCTACTCTGCCTGGAGTTCCCAAATTCTGATGGAATTTCCTGAAGTCTATTGTACTGGGGAAAGCTTGATCTCTCATCCCAGAGCTTTCCCTCTCTTTCCTTTTCACTCACACTCTCTCCCCTCTGTTTTTTTTTCTCTCTCTCCCTCCCCTTTTTTCCCCCCGAATTGCTCTCTCTCCCCTCTGTGTTTTTCTCTCTCACTCCTCATGTGTAGGCAGCTTGATTTCCTACAGCTCTAGCTGGGCAATTTAAGTAATTTGTTTTTGCGCAATATTCCACATTCCTGTATTGCAGAATCTAGTTTTTGTTTGTTTTTATGAGCATTTGTCTGCTTGTTCTCATGTTGTCTTTTTGGTCTCGTTCACTCCTTCTGTGCTGTGCACCTTCCCATTTACACCAGAGATCTGTATATACTGTCTATGCTCATGTCTCCGCCCTAGAATTGGGAGACGTTGTCCCAAAGGTGGGAATGCAGGCGACCAAGCTTAGGTTAAAAATAAGCACATAGAAAAGCATTGGGCTTATTTTGGACAGATTCGCCTCTTTTCTACAAAGCCCCTCCCCTACCACTCACAACAACAAAGATGAGAGATCACTTCTTCCTCTCTGACAAACGGTTTCAACTCGCTATTTGCATTTGAGGTTTGGTCCAACAGCATCGGTCATATGGACACCAAAAACATTGAGACATTATTTTACTGCAATAAGAGGAGAAGTGAACCTTTCGAACCATACCCTGTTTATGTTTCAACTCCTCACATTTCAGGAAGAGCAGACACTACTAAAACAGATAATAAACAATAAACATTGATTCTGGAAAATGAGTGCTCAGTTTGTCATGCGTGCATTATGGTACCACGTATTGCTAGTAGCATTTTAGTAAAATAAATATCGTTATGCTAGCTGTTTAGTCTATGTTTTATAAATGTGCAATAAGCATAACACAATTGATAGAAGGAATTGGCAACTCGTTCTCATTCTGAGAAATAATGCAGGCCCCTTGATTTCAAGCTGGCATGCTGTTCAAACAGTTGGAGACGGACAGACGGTTGTGTTCATAACAATTCAACTGTTTTGCCTTGTTAGCTGAATTTAGATCTTGTTAAATTATACCTAGATCCAAGTTGGTTAATATTAGCTGGGTACTCACTAGCACATGGACTTGTGCTTGAGAGATTATTTGAGACCGGTGGTAATTTTCCACAATGCCTGCTACATTATTAGTGAATATGCATTATGTATGGTTCTGGTTAAAACTGTTACAAAAAAAGCATTTTTATAGAAGACCTGAAAGACAGATCAGTGACTGCTGCTGCTGCAAAAAAGCAGGTATAACTATTTTGATAAAATTACATTATTAGTGGGTCTTATGGTTGTGGAAGGAATATATTCAGCTGAGGTATAATTACACAAGCTCGGAATTCATTGGAGTATTGCTGACTGTTTAAATGCAGTGGATTTGATATTTAATTGGACCACAAAGCTTATTTAGAGAAAACGGATATTTTTTAAAATCTATATATATATATATATATATATTGAATCCCCCATAATTTTGAAAAAAAGAGATGAGTTTTGGGCCATATCGCCAAGTGTGTGTGTGTGTGTGCGCACCGCATACATGATGGCTCATGATAGACTAGTTAGCGGTGCAGAAGATTCCTGGAGCGGCTCACTGTCCCTGTTGGCAATCTGTAAGTAAGTAAGTACTAGCCTGCTTTCTGTTGGCCAGCAAGAGGGAGCTTCAGCTAAACTAGGCTACAGGAGGGGGGAGGGGGGGGGGGGGGGGGGGGGGGGGGGGGGGGGGCAGGTGCTGCAGCAGCTATTTAACCTGCAGCTGTTTATTATAGAGGGCATGAGACAAAGCTAGCTCTGACCTATTAGCTGAAAATATGTCTGTATCTGGTAGTCTGGCTTGACATCTGGTTAACTGCTTGTTTCTGTCTGCGATGCATTCAGCCTGCCTATCAGCAGGGAACAGGACCATGCTGAAGTGTGGAACTAGAACCTAACGTGTACCATATATAGCTTGTGTGTCACATTATGACTGGTCAGTCTCTGTTGTGGGTACTTGTTTTAAAAATAAGGTCAAAGGGACATTGTTAATTTGCAGCTACCTGATTGTTATATGGCAGTCTGATGATTGATTGGAGGTTTTAGTGCAGGAGCTGATAACTTGGTATGCTTGAGGGTCTGTGCGTGGGGGAATTTTACGTAGATTCATGACCACTACAGATGCCAAGTCTTCAAGTGTTGTCTATGAATGCCCTATAAAGCCTTTTTAAGTTGTAAAATTGTTTCAAGTGTAATGTGTGTTTCTCTGCTAGAGTGTGTTGGTTGGCATGCATTCTTTGCATGTGTGTTTTTCCAAATGGCTTTTTGTGTATTTGTTCTCTGATGTTATAGGAGTGGAATGGTCTACTGTAGATGTTACAGTTTACTGATGGGCTGATGAGGAAAACGTGACTGAGGAAGTTGGAAAATTAGCCTTGGTCCAAATGGCCAGGCCAAAGATGTGCCTCCCTAGAGGACCCCATACGCCTACTGTGGGTAAAAGTTGCACAAAAGTAGTAGGCCAAATTACCATTAGCATTATATGAATCTGCAAGTTCAGCAATGTCTGAAGAATGCACATAGAAAACAATCCAAGCATGCAAACTCCTCTGGGTACAGGTCAGGATATTGCTTGTCCAGTCACAATATATATGAGCAAGACTTTAACAACCAATTGACTGCTGGCTAGGGTCGTAAGCTTGGGATAATGTTCCAGTTGGTTAGTCACAGGTGAAGCCCAGACTCCAGATGTTATGACTGTTCCCCAGTGAAGGCTTAACAGGCCAATACCCTGAGGTCTTTAGCACCTGACTTACAGCTGAAATGTCGTTGCTCTGTCTTAAGTCAAAGACCCTGGAGTCTCTACTACATGTCTGAGCCTGGTGTCTTTACTAAGACTCTGTGACTACATAAAGGTCAGGGGAGGATTGGACTTGAGACCTGTTGCTTATTATGCTAACAGCTTCATAATGGCTGTCGCTGGGGGGGAGAGAGAGAGACGTACATCTTGTAGTGTCTGACCTGTCAATCACACAAGCCAGGAGTCTGTGTTCGTGCGTGCGTGTAATGTCTGACCTGTCAATCATTAACTCCAACAGCCTCATCACAGGCTGAGGAACGTCACTCACATTGTTATGGACAAAATCCCCGGTCGCCTGGGAGAGGAACCATGAATGGACTCAGTCGCTTGGCAGATGAGCCAGGAGGGGCGTCAGGAAGCTGGAGGTCGGAGGTCAGAGGGAATGAGTGACCAGTTCAAAACAAGATGGACAACGGATGTCACACCTCTTATACTTGACAAATCAGTTATTGGATGCAGATTTGGCTGTAATTTTATTAGGGACTGGGTGAGTCTGTGCTAATGAGTCTACATGACTTTGTGTTAAATGGAGGTATCTGTGCAACTGAATATTGTGTGACTAGAAATCAGTCACATTATGAGCTCGTGTTAGGCTAGTCATTGAGCAGTTCAGCCCATTGAGCACATGCATTTTACTGTTTAGATGAAGGAGCATATCATTATTAGCACTTGTTTAGTATTTCTATGAAATGCTGTGAGCTAGCAGCAGTTGGTTTGAGTCAGAAGAGCTCTTATAGAGTGTTTAGAGAGGCAGAGACTGAGCTTTTCAAGTTCTCTAATCTCAGCATCTGTTTTGGTTCTGCCCTGTTCTTATCCGGGGGAAGTGTGTGTCTGCCTGTGTACATGCGTGTGTATGTGTGCTTTCAAGACTTTGCACATCTCTACTACTAGGCTGTAGCATTCAAACACCAGAGCCAAATCACTACTAGGCTGTAGCATTCAAACACCAGAGCCAAATCACTACTAGGCTGTAGCATTCAAACACCAGAGCCAAATCACTACTAGGCTGTAGCATTCAAACACCAGAGCCAAATCACTACTAGGCTGTAGCATTCAAACACCAGAGCCAAATCACTTTCATCTCCAAACCAAGTATTTCCTCACGTTGGAACTCAATATTATATGAACGGATATGAACTTTTGTCTTATTTTTGCCTTTTACTTTGATTTCTCTGGCCTTACTTAGTGTACTATATGAGGAAATACAGTGTTGTTCACCACTAGAAGGCAGGCATTCCAAACAGACTGAGGCCCCTTCCTGAGAGAGAACCTACCATTAGGTGTATTTCTATTCTCTGTGCCTGTTAACCAAAATCCCAGCGGACATTCAGTCTTCCTGTGAAAGGAAATGGTTTTCATTTTCAATGTGGGTGCACATGCAGGTTTGTGTGCTGTATTATTTAGGGTTGGGTGATATTTTGGATTACCTCTTCTACAATATCCTACTCCAAATATCGCGATATCCAATATAATTGTTTTGCGCCGTTGATTTAATGAAAATGTGACTATAATATCAGAAATATGCACACAAATTGCACAGACTGGTGTAATTTAGTCATTAATGGCGCAAAACAATTATTGGATATCGCGATATTTGGAGTAGCATATTGTAGAAGAGGTCATCCAACCCTAAATAATATAGCACACAAACATGCATGTGCACCCACATTGAAAATGAGTTAATTAGTTAATTCATTTAGACTTAATTTTCAACATATTGATAGAGCCTAACTGATAAAACTGAGCCATTTTGATTTGTAAAGTTCAAATAAAGTGTAGTCTTGCATTTCAAGATACATCGTCTTGCACTTCACAATATATTGTCAATGTCAAATATCACAATATTCGATTGAATCATATGTCGGACCAACCCTGATATTATTACATTATCTTGCATATCACAGGCTGTTACCATCATTGTCTATAGGAGGGCTGTTCAATTCCAGTCCTGAAGGGCCGAAACTGTTTTTACCTGCTAGTTAATTGCACTCACCTGGTGTCCCAGGTCTGAATTAGTCCCTTATTAGAAGGAGAGGATGAAAACCAGAAGTGTTTTGGCCTTCCAGGAACAACATTGAACAGCCCTGGTCTACAGACAAGGGATCTATTCTACGTCGTGCCCACAGATTCCATTCTAACATATACATGTTCTTCCTGTCTCCTTTTGGAGTGTCCTTCTTAAAAGCCTTTCTTCCATTCTAGAGCTGACTGCCTGTCTTGTAAAAATGGAAATGAGAGATAGTAGTAGTCTATGTAGTCAATGTGTTGATTCACTGGAAGATGCTGCTAGCACAGCAGAGGCCCAGACACACTGGCCCAGACACACTGGCCCAGACACTCTGGCCCAGACAGACAGACGACGTCAAGGGACAAGGTGTGGCTCTGAATCCTAAACTATTTTTCTGTGCTGTGGCAAGACACAAAACACTGCCAGGGATTCTTATCTGTTCCTCTTGGAGATCCACAATGTGGGATGAGTTTAGTAGACAGAACACCTTTTGAAGCAAAGGGAAACGGGTGGTACTACCTGAGTTTGTCCAATAAGAACACAGATGTTAATTTTCCGTTCCAAACTGCTTTACTACGGACCTACAGTGTGATTTGTAGTTTATTCAAGTACTCTAGCATGCCTAATTCTAATTGAAGGTGAGAAAGCCAATAAAGTGGTAATAAGCACTTCATAATGTTGTAGTAAGGACCTCACCTGCCCCCCCCGATGGGCCGGGCCTTCAGCAGACTAATCTGGGCTCATCTCTCCGCTCTCTCTAATGACATAATGGGATAATCGGTGAGAGGATACACTGAGGGATGGGTGCTGGCCATATGAGCAGAGAGAACAACATTCAGAATAGAGAAACACAAGAGTGCAGATTCCCTCTCCAGACGTATTTGATCATAACTAGGCTACTGTACGTCTAGCTGAGCATCCGTCTTTCCATGCTGCTGTGTAATAGGCCAGGGTGACTGGTACTTTGCAGAGTTGCTTTGCTGCTGAGCTGGATACTGGTCCTGGAAAACATGTTTTTAATAAGAGTGCTTTAGTAGGGATTGGGTGACCAACGAATACGATGAGGTATTCAATGAGATATGTGTGGCCAGACAGAAAAAGCCAGCATGCTGGGTCAGCAGGTACAACCTCCACTTATGACAGGGATGAGATTAATATGTACAGTGGCAAGAAAAAGTATGTGAACCCTTTGGAAACACCTGGATGTCTGCATAAATTGGAAATCAAATTTGATCTTCATCTAAGTCAAAAATCTTCATCTAAGTAACACAAAAGCTATTGTATTTTTCTTGTCTATATTGAATACATCATTTAAACATTCACAGTGTAGGTTTGAAAAAAGTATGTGAACTCCTAGGCTAATGACTTCTCCAAAAGCTAATTGGAGTCAGGAGTCAACTAACCTGGAGTCCAATCGATGAGACAAGATTGGAGAAGTCAAAGTTAACTTCCCACAAAACAGGTGGGTGAAAAGGGTACCTAAGTATGGTTCTCAATCAGAGACAACGATAGACAGCTGTCCCTGATTGAGAACCATACCAGGCGAAGACATAGAAATACAAAACATAGAATAAAGGACATAGAATGCCCACCCTAGTCACACCCTGGCCTAACCAAAATAGAGAATAAAAAGCCTCTCTCTGGCCAGGGCGTGACAATTGTTGACTTGCATAAAGCTGGAAAGGGTTACAAAAGTATCAATCCACAGATAGACAAATTGTGTATAAATGGAGAAAGTTCAGCACTGTTGCTCCTCTCCCTAGGAGTAGCTGTCCTGCAAAGATGACGGCAAGAGCACAGCGCAGAATGCTCAATGAGGTTAAGAAGAATCCTAGAGTGTCAGCTAAAGACTTACAGAAATCTCTGGAACATGCTAACATCTCTGTTGACGAGTCTACCATACGTAAAACACTAAACAAGAAAGGTGTTCATGGGAGGACACCATGGAAGCTGCTGTCAAAAAAACATTGATGCACGTCTGAAGTTTGCAAAAGTGCACATGGATGTTCCACAGCGCTACTGGCAAAATATTCTGTGGACAGATAAAATTAGTTGAGTTGTTTGGAAGGAACACACAACACTGTCTGTGGAGAAAAAAAAGGCACAGCACACCAACATCAAAACCTCATACCAACGGTAAAGTATGGTGGAGGGAGCATCATGGTTTGGGCTTGCTTTGCTGCCTCAGGGCCTGGACAGCTTGCTATCATCGACGGCAAAATTTTAAAAATGACAACGACCCAAAACATGGAAGTAAATCAACAACAGAATGGCTTCAACAGAAGAAAATACGCCTTCTGGAGTGGCCCAGTCAGTCCTGACCTCAACCCAATTGAAATGCTGTGGCATGACCTCAAGAGAGCAGTTCACACCAGACATCCCAAGAATATTGCGGAACTGAAACAGTTTTGTAAAGAGGAATGGTCCAAAATTCTTCCTGACCGTTGTGCAGGTCTGATCCGCAACAAAAGAAAACGTTTGGTTGAGGTTATTGCTGCCAAAGGAGGGTCAACCAGTTAAATCCAAGGGTTCACATACTTTTCCCACCCTGCACTGTTACTGTTTACACTGCGTTTTCAATAAAGACATGAAAACGTATAATTGTTTGTGTGTAAATAGTTTAAGCAGACGGTGTTTGTCTATTGTTGTGACCAACAACAGATACCTGTGTGCTTCAGTTCATTTATACAAGACCCTCCTCTACTGAGCAAGACAGGAAGTCCAGTCCAGACGCTGACATCAACTCCCCCCCCTTATTGAATCTGCTCACCACACAATGTCAACACTGTGTCCAACGGCAACCATCAGTCCTAATTTTCTCCTGGCCCCTGTTTAGAGTCAACATTGTATTAAGGCCGGTTTTGGAGCTTGAGATCACACAAGGTAGTAAGTAGTATGTTAATGTAATGAGGACGACAGACCGGGTGGATGGAATGCAATGTAACAGTTTAGTAATAGTCCACATTTTCACACAGTTCACAGCCTTGCTACTAACCAGATGTGCATACATTGTTTTGTCTGACGTGGTTGTTTGCAGTCTCAGGTGTCTGTCGTCTAGGCTGCATATTTTCTCTTCCTCCACTGTTTGGGTACAGCAGACCTGCAGTACTTTGGTAAAGCAGCCCTAGCTAGTCTAGATAAACATTAACATCACTGTTTGGGTACAGCAGACCTGCAGTACTTTGGTAAAGCAGCCCTAGCTAGTCTAGATAAACATTAACATCACTGTTTGGGTACAGCAGACCTGCAGTACTTTGGTAAAGCAGCCCTAGCTAGTCTAGATAAACATTAACATCACTGTTTGGGTACAGCAGACCTGCAGTACTTTGGTAAAGCAGCCTTAGCTAGTCTAGATAAACATCAACATCACTGTTTGGGTACAGCAGACCTGCAGTACTTTGGTAAAGCAGCCCTAGCTAGTCTAGATAAACATCAACATCACTGTTTGGGTACAGCAGACCTGCAGTACTTTGGTAAAGCAGCCCTAGCTAGTCTAGATAAACATCAACATCACTGTTTGGGTACAGCAGACCTGCAGTACTTTGGTAAAGCAGCCCTAGCTAGTCTAGATAAACATCAACATCACTGTTTGGGTACAGCAGACCTGCAGTACTTTGGTAAAGCAGCCCTAGCTAGTCTAGATAAACATCAACATCACTGTTTGGGTACAGCAGACCTGCAGTACTTTGGTAAAGCAGCCCTAGCTAGTCTAGATAAACATCAACATCACTGTTTGGGTACAGCAGACCTGCAGTACTTTGGTAAAGCAGCCCTAGCTAGTCTAGATAAACATCAACATCACTGTTTGGGTACAGCAGACCTGCAGTACTTTGGTAAAGCAGCCCTAGCTAGTCTAGATAAACATTAATATCACTGTTTGGGTACTAACAGACCATAGCTAGTCTAGATAAACATCAACATCACTGTTTGGGTACAGCAGACCTGCAGTACTTTGGTAAAGCAGCCCTAGCTAGTCTAGATAAACATCAACATCACTGTTTGGGTACAGCAGACCTGCAGTACTTTGGTAAAGCAGCCCTAGCTAGTCTAGATAAACATCAACATCACTGTTTGGGTACAGCAGACCTGCAGTACTTTGGTAAAGCAGCTCTAGCTAGTCTAGATAAACATCAACATCACTGTTTGGGTACAGCAGACCTGCAGTACTTTGGTAAAGCAGCCCTAGCTAGTCTAGATAAACATATCACTGTTTGGGTACTAACAGACCATAGCTAGTCTAGATAAACATCAACATCACTGTTTGGGTACAGCAGACCTGCAGTACTTTGGTAAAGCAGCCCTAGCTAGTCTAGATAAACATCAACATCACTGTTTGGGTACTAACAGACCATAGCTAGCTAGATAAACTTGAACAAAACCTTCCCATGCTGGTTTACAATCAAGGGTTTTGTTTTCTGTCTGAAACTAAAAGTAATTATCCAGCTGTAGTTTAAACGTTACAGTGATCCGGGGTTCATTGAAAACCAATAAAAGTAATAATCTCTGGTTTCCCCAGCTTTGGCTAAATGGGTGAGAGTAGAGTGAATGGTCAAGCAGTAGTCTGACTAAAGGTGTAGGGATGAGGATAATTCAGGACTATTTATTTCTAGATAAATGGAAACGCAGACCTTTTGTTCAGCTTGGCTTCTGTAACTGATGTTAAATGTCATTTCAAAAGATTTATAAAGACATTCTCGCCTGTGTATGAATACCTTATGGGTGCAATTTCTGTGAGATTCTTTTTATGATACGAAAAGCTTCAGAGGCTCAATGCTGTGAGGCCACCGGTTAGCTGCACGGTGTTCATGCTTCTGTTAATGGAGCAGTTCTGATTGCTGTGCTGTTTTCTTAACCCGCAGCATTGGATGGGACATAAAACAGTAGAAACAGCCACAAAAATATATACATCTTTTGAATAACAGACTCGTAACAAATGCAGTTCAAATGGCCAACTGTAATTGCCCTATTATATACAGTTGTGTGTCTTTCTCCGCTCATTCCATAGTAGCTCTCTCTCTCGAGACGTCAGCAAAATAATAAAGCAGCTCAAAACAGCCCAGACAGCCTTTTGCCTTGCTGGAAATCACAGCTCTACCGTGTAGAGGTATAATTTGTCTCTCTGCTTGGAGGGAGGGAGGGAGAGAGGGAGAGAGACCCCCCCCCCCCCCCCCCCCCCCCGTTTTGGGCAGTGACATGTTGTGGTGGTCAGAGGAGGTATGGATGGATGACAGGAGCCACACTACCCAACCCTGCACAGGAGGATGAGTGCCCTTAAATGTTACACTCCCTGTAGGGACTGGGTAGGCACACTGGTTGTGGTGCAGTGGTTTATTGTTGCCTAGCGGGAACTATCCAGAAGCCTGCATCCATCTTAAGGCCATTGCTTTCATAGATCACTATCCAACTGAGCATTCGAGGAGAGAAATACATTTAAAGACCTGAGGGCATGTGCCGTTTTTCACTTCTTCCCACTTTGTTTTTCCTCTGGAATATATACTGGGTGTTGTCGCTAAGCATTTGATTATAGGTCTCCATCCATCCATCTCTCTCTCTCTTCATCTCTGATGGCCTCTGCCTTTCGTTTCCTCAGCCCTCTGACGGAACACCTCCTTTTCACGACCTCACAAGCCGATTGTTTCTCCGCACCGGCTTGTCGAGGATAAAACCAAACTGAGGGTGGAGGAATGCTGCTTGTGCAGCCTGGTTCCAACAGGAACGTTTAGCTGGGTCAGATAAAGGACCTTAATTGAATGGAGGAGGAAGTGTAGGAAGTGTAGGTTCGGCACTAACGTCTTCTCCTCATGTGGGGGCTAGGGCTGCTGTGAACTGATGTTTTTGTTCCTGCAGATGTGGTAGATAACGGGTGATGTTGGAGTTCAGTGAGAGCTTTAAGATTCTGCAACATTCCATCTTGTGATCAATGCGTTTCAATTATTTGAGTTGTTCTGAGAAAGCCGACGCTGTTAAGGCATTTTGGTGTCTGTTGTGAAAAACTCTATTCAGTCACCAGCCTTGGTGCTGAAATGTTCTCATAATGCTTTTCCTGTCCTGAATTAACCTCCGTGGAGAATATCAGTGCCTTTTTGAGCCTATTTGGCAAAGCCTGGCTTCATAAGAGCCAGGCTGCAGTGACGGCTGCACCTAGAGAGAGACCCTGTCACACATATGACTGAATCATGCTTGGGGTGGTAGTTGTCCTTGTCTACAGAGCAGTAGCACAGTTAGATTGCTGTGTTCATTACAATTATTGTCCCACTAGTGTGATGCAATGAAGCTCTGCTATTTATAACAAACACAGTGTGTGCCTTTGGCATCAGCTGTTATTTTATGACATGGGGTTGTCGTCACTTTCGTGTGTGTCAAGCTGTTCCATGTGGAGGGCACCAGATGGCGCCCCCCTCTATCTGCCAGCTCACACTGGCGTCATTGTGGTATCCAGGGGAGTCTGAGGATCGAGTGTCTACAGTGCTACGTGCCTCAGCACAGTTGGAGCAACCATGTGTTTTCCTATATCATATGTCTTCCAGTTGACGGAGGTCTGTTGACAAAAAGTTTACACAGTAAATGACTCACATTTTTATCTGATCTAAGTGCATCTGATTTACATCTGACTTGTTCCCTACTGTTACAATTAGGAAACCAGACTGTTCTTGTCACAAACCGGCAGAGGCCATTTTGGAGACTTGGGAGTTCCAGTAGCATGTACCCTGTTTGTCTGTGAATAGTAGTTTTATCATCAGGGAAGCCATTCTGTACCCTCTGGCCCCGTGCCGGCTGACCCTACAATGTAAACTGGGAGAAGCCAGGCATTTTAATTGTGTTTGGGAATATGATCCGGCTGAGCCTCCGAAGTCAGCTTTTTATTATTTTGTGTGTGTGTGTGTGTGTGTGTGTGTGTGTGTGTGTGTGTGTGTGTGTGTGTGTGTGTGTGTGTGTGTGTGTGTGTGTGTGTGTGTGTGTGTCATCCCATCTCTTGGGACATGCTGTCAGCTCCTTCAGACAACCCTGATTATCAGTCCCTGAGAGAGTATTTGAGAGGACCAGGGCCCATATTCACAAAGTGTCTTAGAGTAGGAGTGCTGATCTAGGAACAGTTCAGCCTGTTAAATCATAATGAATAAGAGGGCAGACCTGGATCAGCACGCTTCGTAAATACGGGACCTGGACTCCTTTCAACAGATTTTGAATACTACAGGACAATACTATTGACACCACAAGAAACTGGGCATGACACTCCAGTCTGCATGGAAATGGGAATGTCCCCCTCATTCTCCCTCCAGCCAGCCCTGCATATTTCTCTGAGCTTAACAGGATCTTAGTGGGTTATTACCATATTGTATGGTCTGTTAAAGGGGATACTGCCTACAGTATTCATTACATTGTCTATATGTTAGTCGCTGACAGTGATTATCATATAGGTTGGGATCTGGTAGTGGTCTACAATAATAATAATAATCCAGACAGTCTTTCCTCTCGGAGGCTGACTGTGTGAATTCCACACAGCAAATCTGTCAAGTGAAGATGAATGTGTATCATCTGACTCCCACTCACTCACTCACTCACTCACTCACTCACTCACTCACTCACTCACTCACTCACTCACTCAGATTAGCTGAAATCCCGAGGAGTTGTGCTTCTTAATCTACATATTTAGAACAATGACTCTGGTTAAGCCTATGAGACCATCTCAGTCTGACTGCTGCTGAACTGAGAGAATCATGTTCCTGCTTCAGTCCTGGGCTGCCTTTACTAAGGCATTACAAAAGACAGAGAAAATGTATGTGGCTCAGTCTTTCTGCTGTTCCCATTCATTTGACTTTAAACCTCGCTGTAAAATGGGAGGGAATAGCGTAATCACAAAAACCTAATTCCCTAAGAATGAGTTATTATTACTGGGCAAGCGATGTGTACCCTCCCAGCCAGATTATGGGAACTCTTTGTACTATGGCCCAGTACGGTGACTGACTAAAGCCTCTTTGTGTGTGTGCATTGTGTCCGCATTGCAGACATGTATTTTTATGGATCTTCCAATTTAAAAAAAGTATTTGAGTGTGTGCATCCCTTTGTGCAGTATGCCCTGTCCCCTCACAGATGCCTGTGACATGCGCGCGCACACACACACACACACTCACACACTGGAAAGACTCTTCTGCCCTGCTGCAGTACCAGTCTGGCCCTGGTACTGGCAGCTGAGAAGCTAGGGGGGTTGGACGGGGGCAGAGAGTGGTGCCAGAGCATGAGGCGCCTGCAGCCTGTGTGAGCACTAAGGGATGAGCTGTGCTTAAATTAAACTCTTCCTTCCTGACAGTTTGACTATTAGTGACACAAGAGTGTGCGTGTGTGTGTGTGTGCACGTGGATGCACATGCATGCACAACATCTGTGTGTGCATTGTGGAGCACAGCTGTGGCTGTGTAGAATGAGGACAGCATGGGCTTGTTTAAAAGGCGACAGGGCAGATGTTGTAAAGCTTCCAGCAGCATCTCTCCTGAAGGAAGGAGGGAGAGGACATCACTACTTCTACATCTGCATCTAATCTGCATGGGCTGCACACTGTGGTCAGAACTGAGAAAGGGGTGGGATTATTCAAATATACACCACACAGAGTGGTTGGCAATGAGTCAAGGGGCATGTCTATGCAAAACAGAGACCTAAAGTCTGTAGCAAGGGGTCTGGTTATGCAGATTTGATATCAATTGATTGGATGAGGGTAGGAAAAATGGGTGTGTTTATGTAATGAGGTGTATTCTGCGAGAGGTGATGTGACCGCAGGACGGAGGAGCTTTTCAAGGCCTGTTTACTGTCTCCTCCTCCTCTGATCTGTCTGTTCTTATTGGGGGCTTTTATTTGCATGTCGTTGTGGTCCTAAAGGAGAAAATGGCAGCAAACTCTGAAACAAACAGCGACTACGAGGTATGTGTTGTTGTGTTTGTCTGTTGCACTCTGCATAAATATGTGTGAGAGTGAGTGAGTTAATGGTGTGTAGTGTTTACATCTTCATTCTCTGCTAGAGTATTGTAATGAAACTATTTGTCTTGTCAGCAATGCCAGTTTCTCCCCTGAGTATATACTTGAAGTTCACCACTATAATCACACAGTCTGCAACACAACACTACAAGTTGCATTCAGTCAGTTTGGTATAAATATCAGTCTGTGTGTGTTCTCTGTGTGAACATAATTCTGCATTAGGCTTGATCTTTTTTTTCTCAACTCAGCTTTATACTGTGAAGTGTTTGGTTTGATATGCATGGCTTCCTATTACTGTAAACACATGTTGGTTGTTGTTACTATGTGTTATTGTTGGGTGCTTGTTGCCTGTTGTGAGAGGGGAACCATCACTTTTCCATAGGGATGTCAATGTTGATTAGATGTAGTAACAGCTGAATGCACTGAGAGTGTTTTGGATTTGGAGAGTTAGCCTACCTGCTGCTGATGCTGCAGATGTTATTAACTGGGGCACTGGGTCTCTCTGCCTGTCTGATAGTGTCAGTTGAATGGCATTTTGCTCAAGTCTTAGAGCACCGGTCTACTGTAGATGTACTGTAGTCAATATGGGTATTTCCAGGGTTGGGGAGTAACTGATTACATGTAATCGGATTTACAATTTTCTTTTTTTTAACATTACCAGCAGAAATATTGTAATCAGATTAGATACTTTTGCAAAACTAGTTGATTACTTCTTGGATTATTTTAAATTCAGAAAGGTTGTTTGAAAAAATACGTTGACATCTTTCTGTTTTCTCAACATTCAATTCTGCATTTAAAAAGGTTTTAAATCTCAGAGATCACTATGATGACACACCAAATGTGTCTGATGAATCGTTTTTGTCTTCTAATCCCTTTTAAAGGGAAAGTAATCCAAATGTAAATAATCAGATTACGTTACTGAGTTTGGGTAATCCGAAAGTTATGTTACTGATTACAATACTTTATACACTCCATGGCCCCCTCTGTATGTATGACAACTAAGATGAGCACCTGACTTCCCTTTGGCTGTTCTGGCAGATCTGTGTGTGTGTGTGTGTGTGTGTGTGTGTATGTATTGGCAGCTCTCCTCTCCTCCCCCCATCTATCTCTCTGCCTTCCTGCCTCTCTCGCTCTCTCCATCTCTCCATTCTGTCTCATTAATAGCCCAGTCTCACTCAGACACACAGAGCTCTGCTGTGCTGATTTAAACAACCACAGCATTCACATAGAGCAGAGAAAAGCACACATGCTCACTGCATCACCACCTGCACCTGGGTGAGTCACAAGGGTGAACCTCACTGGTGTTCTACACAAACATGAAACCAAACACTCCACAATGTGCAGACATTATAAAGGGAATTCGCTCATAAATGAGATTGGGGTAATAGCCTATGTTCCAAAATGAGTGTTTATAGGTGAATCCCACAGAACAAGAACTCATTATATTTAGATGTTGTTTGGATGTTCTGAGTCTACTGTATGTTTAAATGTGTCACAACAGACTCGCAGGACTTGGGTGGCCAATGGGGCATCTCCCGTCTAGTCTGCAGAACATCCCAGTAAAATACAGTTTGGATTTCACAGGGGCATTGAAGCCTCTCCTTTCACTGAAGACACTGGAAAATAAAGCACGACCTCCAGAAGGAGGGGAAATGAACATGTTCTGAAGTAAATGCCCAGTCTATGACTATACTCCCACTTAAGAAGGTTGTTTTCACAACCGGACATTGAATGATGACACCATAATTACCATACTGTAGTTTTAGTAGATAGAAATAACTAGACTGACATTTGAATTTCCTGCAGTAGAAATGTGTTTTCATCACACCAGGTCAATAACAACATACTGTACAGTTTTTTTTTATGGCTCTCTGGGGCTTGTGATAGCAATTCCCATGTCTGCACACACTTCTGCAGAGTGGTCAATAGCTGGCACAGCCACAAAGTCATAAAATCTGATCTTAACCGTAACCACACACCCTAATGCCCTAACCTTTAAGACCAAAAAGCACATTTTTGTTTCTATACATTTTTACGATATAGCCAATTTTGACTTTGCAGCTGGCCTATCTAAAGAGAAATGTCTTGGTTCTGTTTCCAGGAAAAGACACACACACACACACACACACCATGTCCTATGTAAAGCACTTAGCTGCCTGGTCCCCTGAGTGCAACATTACATGCTACTCCTCCTCATCTCTCAACACAGTGGCAGGTCAACACAGTGGCAGGTCAGCACAGTGGCAGGTCAGCACAGTGGCAGGTCAGCACAGTGGCAGGTCAGCACAGTGGCAGGTCAGCACAGTGGCAGGTCAGCACAGTGGCAGGTCAGCACAGTGGCAGGTAAACCCTCTACCTCGCTCCATCAGTAACAAACCAGGGTATTGTTGCCAACCACAACTACTGTTATGTTCAATTTGGTTTCATGTCCTTTTATTGTTTCTCTGAGACTGTATTATATAGTCTAACCAACCATCCACCTTTTAGTCCGTCGGTCAGGGGAAAAAGTTTGTTCCCACAACCCATAATTTCTTCCCCTTTTTTGGACTTAGTTGGTGGTATGTTGACAATGGGCCCTTTGAGGGCAGACAGACAGTGAGTTGATTGAAGTACCCTCCTAAAGGTGAACATTAGCTTCTTCAATAAGCATGTGAAGGAACCCCATAACATGCCATTCAAAAGGGCTTATAACAACTCATTCAAGAGTTAAGTACCTTCCACCAAAGTGGGTGCAGAGTAAAATGCATCATGTGCCCACGGACCAGAGTGGAATTGTTATATGCTGGCTTCATTATGGCATGTTGTTACTCGTAATGACCTGAACTATACAGATAGAAAAGTTTGAGATCACCAATTGTTGTCACGTGTAGTTATTGTGACAGGACATTGCCTGGCTGAGAAGTCTGATTCTGTACTGTAGAGATTTTTACCCATGACATTTTCTTTAGAGCAGAGAAATATTTTGTTGTGTTGGACTGACTGCTCTGTAAAATCTGTGGAATGAAACTTTTAAGATAAGATCACAAGATCACAAACCTTCATACAAATCATAAACAGCTGACATACTACACGTTTCTGACTGCAGCTGTTGAGTTTTCCACAACATCTGTGGAAGTATTTTGCAGTTAAGTGCCTTAGTTATTGCTCAAGGGGCTGGCCACTGCAGCAGTATGCCACCTTGGACTTGAACCAGAAACTTTCTGGTTTCATCTGGTTGGTATGCACCGACTGCACTATATACAGTGCATTCGGAAAGTATTCAGACCCCTTGACTTTTTCCACATTTTGTTATGTTATAGCCTTATTCTAAAATGGATTAAATACAATAAAATCCTCAGCAATCTACACACAATACCCCATAATGACAAAGCCAAAACCGGTTTTAAGAAATTTTTGCCAATAATAAAATAATTGAATACCTTATTTATAAGTATTCAGACCCTTTGCTATGAGACTCTAAGTTTAGCTCTGGTGCATTCTGTTTCCATTGATCATCCTTGAGATGTTTCTACAATTTGATTGGAGTCCACCTGTGATACATTAAATTGATTGGATATGATTTGGAAAGGCACACACTTGTCTATAAGGTCCCACAGTTGACAGTGCATGTCAGAGCAAAAACCAAGCCACGAGGTCGAAGGAATTGTTCATAGAGCCCCGAGACCGGATTGTGTCGAGGCACAGATCTGGGGAAGAGTACCAAAACATTTCTGCAGCATTGAAGGTCCCCAAGAACACTGTGACCTCAATCATTCTTAGATGGAAGACGTTTGGAACCACCAAGACTCTTCCTAGAGCTGGCCGCCCAGCCTAACTGCGTAATCGGGGGAGAAGGGCCTTGCTCAGGGAGGGTTCCTCTGTGGAGATGGGAAAACAACCATCTCTGCAGCACTCTACCAATCAGGCCTTTATGGTAGAGTGGCTAGACGGAAGCCACTCCTCAGTAAAAGGCACATGACAGCCTGCTTGGAGTTTGCCAAAAGACACCTGAAGACTCTGTCCATGAGAAACAAGATTCTCTGGTCTGATGAAACCAATGTTGAACTCTTTGGCCTGAATGCCAAGTGTCACGTCTGGAGGAAACAAGGCACCATCCCTATGGTGAAGCATGGTGGTGGCAGCATCATGCTGTGGGGAGGTTTTTCATTGGCAGGGTCCTGGGAGACTAGTCGGGATCGAGGCAAAGATGAACGGAGCAAAGTCAGAGAGATCCTTGATGAAATCCTGCTCCAGAGTGCTCAGGACTTTAGACTGGGGCGACTGGGGCGACTGGGGCGACGGTTCACCTTCCGACAGGACAACGACAACAATGAGTGGCTTCGGGACAATGTCATTGAGTGGCCCAGCCAGAGCCCTGACTTGAACCGATCAACCATCTCTGGAGAGACCTGAAAATCGCTGTGCCCCAACGCTCCCCATCCAACATGACAGAGCTTGAGAGGATCTGCAGAGAAGAATGTGAGAAACTCCCCATATACAAGTGTCCCAAGCTTGTAGCGTCATACCCAAGAAGACTTGAGACTGTAATCACTGCCAAAGGTGCTTCAACAAAGTACTGAGTAAATGGTCTGAATACTTATGTAAATGTGATATTTCTGTTTTTAGCCATTTATAAAAACCTATTTTTTTCTTTGTCATTATGGGGTATTGTGTGTAGATTGAGGTGAAAAAACAACAATCTAATACATTTTAGAATAAGGCTGTAACCTAAACATTTTGAAAAAGTCAAGGGGTCTGAATACTTTCCGAAGGCACTCAGTACAGCATATGAGACCACCAGGCTAATCTTACTGGAGGTGTCATTGTATTAGTTTCCTGTGGTGTGATTTCTATGTTGGTCTGGCTCAGCTCCACCATAGGTTGGGTGTTTTATAGCTAGTCGACAGTGTTTTTTCCTAAACTTATTGGTGCATCAGCCTCTGGAACTATGTTGAGTTCAGATGCTCAGCTGTAGCCCTGTTGGCTGACTGGGTTGTTTCAGGTATACGTCAAGAGAGCGTTCAGATATATAGCCTAATTTGTTTCTGACTGTATGCTTTAGATTTCTCCTCTCCTTTTCCCAGGAATAATGTGATTTAAATCAAATGGAATGCAATGGAATAAGAAGTTAAATGAAGATGTAAACTGTAGAGTTATGTGACTTAATTTACCAAGACAAATTTTGGTCAACGTGACTATCATTTTCATTATGACAGCCTCTTTGTCTATTCTTGTTAGTTGTGATGAATTCAGTTTGACTGATTCTCTCTGACTGTATGTATGACTGTATGTAGTCTGCTCTCCCTTCCTTTCTTTCTTAAGGATTTGAGGTTGTCTTATTATGTTGAACCCATGATAAGCACATCAAAGTGATCTAATGGAAAGTCCCATGAGAAATAAATGTCCAGCGTATTTTCCCAACAAAGCACGGTACGTACATGAGATAAATGGATGGAATAATTCTAAACACAGTTGCGTAATAGGCCTAGTGTTATGTTAGGGAGGTTGCAGCAGTTCAATGCATAACTCTGTAAAGTCATTAGTGTATGTGTGTCTCCCATGAAGGCAAGTGAATAAGTACACACTTGGGACAGGGTAGAGAATCGGGAGATGAAGGCTCAGAAGGAAAGCATGCGTGGGTGACGAAACACTTGGAACTGTATTTGTGACTGATGCTACCCTACCTCTCTAGATTGAGCTGTTCATTAACAGAGAGCAGGATACATGATCCTGTTCGCCCTCTCTCCTCCCTCATCCTCATATCCTGCAGCAATGCAAGAGGGTGAAAGGGGGCCAGTAATCCCAAGGTTAACCCACTCCAGAGTACTCTGTGCCAGGCATGCCAAGTAGCCCTGATGGACATGCTGCCCAGGCTGACTGACTGGGTGATGTCACCAGTCCAACTCTGCTCCCTGACCGTCACTACCACTATTGTTTTGCTGTCTGTGTTAAGGCTCTTATATTCAGTATAATCTGAGATTCCTCCTCTTTATCCCTCTCTTTATCTCTCTCCTCTCACTATTGGTTTCTATCTGTTTTCTCTCTCTCCCTCCCTTGATATGCCATCTCTTTTCTTCTCACTTTATGTCAAACTGTTGAATAAAGACCTCATGAGACAGTGTTCTTTTGGAAGCGAGGCAGCCAGCCATGCAGGCCGGTAAAGAGAGGAGAGTTCCATCCATCTACAAGGAAATTCCTTGATCATCATCCCTTAAATCCTTTCAGCTGTGGCTGCGGTCTCTTAAGACTTTAATGCTAAAGATAATCACACAATCCAGTGTTTGACAGCCCAACTGATACACCTGGGCTTTTCAGGCAGTGTAACCAGAGATGAGTGGCCTCAAAAGTTAGGAAGTTGGTGTTATTGGGATGGTGTGGTTTGGACAGCCTGATCCTGTGAACCGTGATGGGTGCGTGGGCCGTGGATGGATTTCATGTCTATGTGGCTGATAGGACTAGGAGCCCCAGGGCGGTGGGACAGCCAGGCAGCTCGATGGGGCTGAAGGACACAGTGTCCTGGTTCAGAGGGGGTATATAGGCAGGGGATGCTGGGCACTCCGGACCATTTCCCGGGGGAGGGCATGAAGAGCTGGTTGAGAGGTGGCAAGAGAGCAAGGCTGTTACATCTCATACAGGGTAACACAGGTGAGGTACTGCAGGAGAACAGGTGAGTTATTGGTCTGAAGATGATTTTTTAAAATTGAGTCTGAGTTTTTTGTTGTTGTTAAGGACATCATATAAATGTAGTCTAGTTGGAGTACACCCAGGATTAGTTCATTTCTTATAAAGTAAACTTTTTTGTAAGTTTGGATTGTCTTTTAATTGTTTAAAGATTGATTACAAAGACTGCATTATCTTTAGATATATGTCATCAATCAGACTTGTCCTTCAGGTTTTTAAATGGTAGAGCAGAGAAGTGTTCAGAATCTGACAATTATCCTCTCTGTGTGGCAAGTAAAAGATTTAGAAAATGTTTGATCTGAAAACCATTCCACACACATCTCTGCTCCAGAGTTGATAGTGTTGGTTGTTATTGACCTGGGACGCTGTTAACTGGGTCACATGGTGGGTTGTCCATGTTGGGCAATAGATTGGACATTGATCCATGTGGTTTGGTCAGAGAAAAGCAGACCAGAGGAAAACAGGTCAATTGTCCTCTAATCTGTGAGACTATTCATTTCCTTTCCTCTCTGTCCTCTCTGCTCCTAATCCCAATCCCTGTGTAATTAAAACCTTGTTGGGATGACTTTGAAAACCTTGTTGGGATGACTTGGAAATCCTTGTCTTGAAAACCCTGCATGGCCTTGCTGTGAACTTTGAGTGTTAGTATGCATGCGTATTTCAGTTTTTACTTTCAGTAAAGACATTTCCACTCTACCTGATGCAACTGCAGCCGGATCAGTTCATTTCATCTGCTTCAGTAACAGTGCTTTGTTAGACCCCCTGAATGGGAAGAAGTCAGAATCAGTTAAACTAAGTGCAGCTGGACAAATAAACAACATTAGGCTGAGAGTACTGCTGGAGTGGAATGACCAGACAGAATAGATCCCTGCCCATACCAACATTATTTCTGGACATTGCTGAAACAATTCTTTCCACACACCACTCTGAATACAACTCAATCACCCTGTGGGCTACTCCAGCGGACAGCCATGTTGCTTACTCTGGCATCCAACAGCCATGTCATTTTCTACAGCTGGATCCAGACGTCTGTGTCTCACTACACACTCGTTGTTCATTTAATTCAAGTTTATTTAATCATTTCATTTATTTATTATTATTATTATTTTTCTTTCAACCCTTTTGTACTGGTCTGTTCTACACAAAACACCATCATGCAACGCTATCCTGTTGTCACGCCAACCTACCCTTCCACTTCCTCCATCCCCATTCCCCATGCCTCGTTCTGTTTGGTCCTTCCAATCCTTACTTCCCTGTTGCCCCTGCTCCTTGCCCTGCCCCTCTCCACTCCAAATACATGTTCTCTCCTGGTTGGAGATTGCAGAGTGCACTGTAGCCCCGGTAGCAATGGAGGACAGTGACCGTGAGGCTCACTCATCATCAGATGACCAGGACTCTGCCCCGCCATCCCCTGGCCACACCAGGGACCACCACCATCAGACCGAACAGGTACCAGTGATCAGACCAGATATGGGTCAAATAAATATGCCAAGTACTTTCCAAATATTTGAGCTGCTGTGCTTGATTTAGTTGGACTGGCACAATGAATGGAACAAATGGAATAGTCCAAAAAGTTCAAAATTCTAAGCTAAATCAAGTGCACCTCAAATACTTTGAAGTATTTTACATATTTGTATAGGTCTCTCAGTGACGTCCCCAGAAATCCCCATCGCCCCCCTCCTAAGCCCTATCCACTCTTAAGTGTCATACGCAACACAGTGATGTTGTGGCAGGATGTTTCATACCGCTGCGCTCTTATGTTGCCCCTGTTACCTGCCTTGCAGGTAGCCTAGTGGTTAGAGTGTTGGACTAGTAACCGAAAGGTTGCAAGATCGAATCCCCAAGCTGACAAGGTACAAATCTGTCGTTCTGCCCCTGAACAAGGCAGTTAACCCACTGTTCCTAGGCCGTCATTGAAAATAAGAATTTGTTCTTAACTGACTTGCCTAGTTAAATAAAGTTTAAAAAAATATGGAACCACAATCAGCCCATTGTCGGCATGCAGGGATAATCTCCTGTTATTATCCTTAGAACTATGTGGAAGGACAATCTAACTTTCATACATACCAAGGACTGGCAACCACGTACATGAAAATGTTTAAGTTAATTGTCCCCATGCTTTAGAACCCCTTTTGTAGTTCACTAGTTTACTTCCTAGTTTACTAGTTCCTGTTTGAACCAGATATTTGTGCAAAAAAGTTCAGAGTGCTTTACTATTGATCCAAAGAAAGGAGGCCCAATGGGCTGTGTGTCTGTTCACAGAGCTAAAAGCTGGAAGAACAGCAATGTATCATCATGACTCTGTCCGCTTTCAAAACGTAATATCACTATTGAGCAGAGATATGGTACCATAACTCCAGTTTACACTCATTACTATTGTTCCTTTAGAACTAAAACAGCCTCCTAGCCCTTTCAAAACCACTATATTATTTATAGTGGAGCAGGCTGGTGATTCTTTACACAGGCTGGCGCATGGCAGAGAGAGCTGTGGTAACATGAGCCCCAGTCTCTCGTCTGGGAACTACAGGGAGAGCTGTGGTAACATGAGCACCAGTCTCTAGTCTGGGAACTACAGGGAGAGCTGTGGTAACATGAGCTCCAGTCTAGTCTGGGAACTACAGGGAGAGCTGTGGTAACATGAGCACCAGTCTAGTCTGGGAACTACAGGGAGAGCTGTGGTAACATGAGCACCCGTCTCTAGTCTGGGAACTACAGGGAGAGCTGTGGTAACATGAGCACCAGTCTCTAGTCTGGGAACTACATGGAGAGCTGTGGTAACATGAGCACCCGTCTAGTCTGGGAACTACAGGGAGAGCTGTGGTAACATGAGCACCAGTCTCTAGTCTGGGAACTACAGGGAGAGCTGTGGTAACATGAGCACCCGTCTCTAGTCTGGGAACTACAGGGAGAGCTGTGGTAACATGAGCACCAGTCTCTAGTCTGGGAACTACAGGGAGAGCTGTGGTAACATGAGCACCAGTCTCTAGTCTGGGAACTACAGGGAGAGCTGTGGTAACATGAGCACCCGTCTCTAGTCTGGGAACTACAGGGAGAGCTGTGGTAACATGAGCACCAGTCTCTAGTCTGGGAACTACAGGGAGAGCTGTGGTAACATGAGCACCCGTCTCTAGTCTGGGAACTACAGGGAGAGCTGTGGTAACATGAGCACCCGTCTCTAGTCTGGGAACTACAGGGAGAGCTGTGGTAACATGAGCACCAGTCTCTAGTCTGGGAACTACAGGGAGAGCTGTGGTAACATGAGCACCCGTCTCTAGTCTGGGAACTACAGGGAGAGCTGTAGTAACATGAGCACCAGTCTCTAGTCTGGGAACTACAGGGAGAGCTGTGGTAACATGAGCACCCGTCTCTAGTCTGGGAACTACAGGGAGAGCTGTGGTAACATGAGCACCAGTCTCTAGTCTGGGAACTACAGGGAGAGCTGTGGTAACATGAGCACCCGTCTCTAGTCTGGGAACTACATGGGAGAGCTGTGGTAACATGAGCACCCGTCTCTAGTCTGGGAACTACAGGGACAGAATTCCCTTTACAAGTTCAGCTACACACAGGGGCTCTGCTTTTGTTGGTCTCATGAATTGTAGGTATTGTCATCAGGTAAGGTAGATGGTTTACTCTTGTGGTTTGGGAAAAAGCAGAGAAGGGAAGAAAAATGTAATTATGATTGACAGATTTAGGTAGATTTGAAAATGAGAGTACTGTTACTAATCACCACCTTGGGGCCACAAATTGATCAGTCATTGTGTAAATGACATTTGAGGTGACATGTTTAACACCAACAGGTTTTTATCAGGTTTCCTTTGTATACCAGTATGTTGAGAGAGACACCCATTAGATAATGTCAAGGTTAAGTCCTTGTTGATGTAATAAAGTGTGTTTTCGTGAATGTTTGAAGTTGTATCACACTATGCATTACAGCAGTTCATTTGAGTAGTCATCTAGTAATCAAGAGGGTTCATTAATCGCTTAGAGGTTAATTTGCTTTAGCTCTACTCTATCATTTGGTTGTGGAGAGCGAAGTGCACACAAATGCCACCCAGATGTGGTATCACGACATGTTTCTGTGATCTGTGCAGTCTGGCAGTGCCTCCTGTCCTTCTGCTGTGGTGGAACTTCTGATGTAACCCATTAAACGATTCCCTCCACTCTTTATCATCCACGTGGCTACAATACCGTATATTCTATTGAATTGTGTTGTCCCAGCCTGTGTCCCAAATGGCACCCTATTCATTATATAGTGCACTACTTTTGACCAGGGTCCATAGGGAATAGGGTGCCACCAAGTCTGAATCTGCTGAGCAGGGAGAATCTTTTCAGCCAGCTGCCAAGACACTGAACTTTAAACAAGATATATCCTCCCATTTCCTACAAGTTCATGAAGGTCAATTATGTAGTTCTGTCCTTGAGCTGTGCTCGTCTATGAATGTTCTGTGTTATGTCATGTTTTGTGTGGACTCCAGGAAGAGTAGCTGCTGCTTCAGCAATAGCTAATGGGGATCCTATTAAAATACTAATACTACAATTATGATACGAGTTATCTACTCTAGTGGAGGACCATGTGCTTGTTATCAGTTTGATGGACATCACGGATCTGTTCTTCCCCGGCATTTGACATCGGCATTCCACAAATCAGCACAAATATTTACCCTCTTATGTTGTTAATCTTGTAGCTTCTCTGGTGGTCTCTCTAGTGAATCAGTCAATCAATATCTTCTTTCCTCACTGTCTCTTAGTGTAAATCTTCTCGAACCCCTAGAGAACTAGGCCTATCTTGCACTTATAATAATGATTTCTTAGGTTGTTTTTTCGTACCTTCTCTCCATCAAAACATTCAGTGATTCTAACCACTACTTTCTTCTTTTCTGTTGATCCTTATGTTGCCCCTGTTACCTTCCTCCTTGTTTTCCTTCCGATCTATATTATCCTCCTTCCTGCGTCAACCTTTACTCCCCTCTGTCCACTCTTCTCTGCATCACCTCTCCCACCCACCCGGAAAACACCCACCCGCACCGTTCCCTGGCCCCCCTCCCCCTTAGCACTCAAGCCATTCCAAGGACGACTCTGAAGACTCTGAGTTGGAGAACATTATGCAACAAGACCCCCACCACAACGGGGGCCATCCACACCCCCACCTGCCTCTTCCCGGCTATGAGCACAGCCCCGACCATGAGCACCCCCACCCGGTGGACAGGGAGGCGGAGGGTGGCGACAGCCCCCCGAACACCCCCGGGACGCCCACCTCTGGGACCCCACCGTTTTTGCGCCCCCCCACGGCAGGTGGCAGGGCCCAGTCAGACAACCAGTGCGTAGGGAGGCTGCAGCTGGGTGGAGGTGGGATGATGGATCATTATGACATGCAGTCTCCCCTCAGTCCCACCAGGCCCAAGAGCCCCTGGGGCCGCTTTGATCCCTACGACTTTCCAGAGGTAAACTTCAGGCCAGGGGGACCGTGTAGAGACCAGAGGCAACACTATGGGCAACATGGGTTGGGTTATCAGCTCTCCAGTCCAAATAGTATGTGCTTTAGCCTCAGAGGAGCACTTAGCATCAGGTTCAGGCCATTTCCAGTGATGTTTACTTGGGAACTTTGATTGTGTCTGACCGATGACTCAGTTTGTGGCTTTCGCTTTGAAAATGTATGTTGGTCAAAGACAGTAGTGTGTTCTGTTGTGTTGACAATGGATTCATTCAATACCCTACATCTGGTAAAATGGCTTTAAGTTTGAAAGACATGTATTTATGTGTGGTAGGTGTTACCTTTTTATTTGGAAAGATTACTGTAACTCGCAATGTGCCGCCACCAGAATTTAGCAGATTGTTTAAAATGGCGCCTCTTTGTGTTTCTCCTGCTTTCTTAGGACCAAGACAAGGAATATGTGGGATTTGCCACACTGCCAAACCAGGTGCACCGTAAGTCTGTCAAGAAGGGCTTTGACTTCACCCTGATGGTAGCAGGGGAGTCTGGTCTGGGCAAGTCCACCCTGGTCAACAGCCTCTTCCTCACAGACCTCTACAAGGACAGGAAGCTACTCAACGCTGAGGGTGAGGCGGCCATTTTGGTGTCTCATCTTCTGAATAAATTAATGCATGATTTTAAATGGCCAGCTGCTGAGGAAATGTGTGTTTTAACTCCAGAGCGGATCACTCAGACAGTGGAGATCACTAAACACACAGTGGACATTGAGGAGAAGGGGGTCAAGCTGAAGCTCACCATCGTAGACACCCCTGGCTTTGGAGACGCTGTCAATAACACTGAATGGTATATGTCAAACATCCTTCCTCCATAGGACTCTTGATGTCAGTTTGAGGTACAGTTGCAGTATAGCTCAGTATATAGTAGGAGAATGACTGATGTCTGTGTCTCCCCCACCGCCCTAGCGTGAGGTCAGTGGGTTAGGGTTGGTATGATTAGTGGTTGTAGGGTGGCTGTCTCTGCAGTATTGCCTCAGTGCTGGTGTGTCTCTGTGTCTCCCCCACCGCCCTAGCTGGAAGTCAGTGGCGGACTACATCGACCAGCAGTTTGAGCAGTACTTCAGGGACGAGAGTGGACTGAACAGGAAGAACATCCAGGATAACAGAGTCCACTGCTGCCTCTACTTCATCTCTCCCTTTGGACACGGGTACATCAGCTACGACATGTCGTCTCTGTCTCAATACTCTTTAAATGGAGTCCTTTCTTCTGTTGAGATAAACATATTGGCTGTGTCTCAATACTCTTAGATTAGTTTCCTTTCCCCTTCTACCTTCCTTCCTTCACTACCACTGATAGGGTTTCCACTATGCACCATGTTGGTTTGCACCATGTCCCATGCATTCTAAATGCATTGGGTTTCCCTGGAATCTAGAACCACCTTGCTCTGCTGCCTCCAGGGAAATCTTTCTCTCCAATCGTTGGGGTAAATGCTGATGCGGTACTTTTGTCTGAGTTTACGGTCTGTTTCACACCAGTGTGTAAGTTGCACCATCAGTAGCATTGAAGCACTGCTGCAAACCTGTAATAAGGGGATAGCTCCCTCTGCTGACCACTATTGGATACTACTACTATCCTTGAAAATATGGGTTAATGAGGATTACCTTCATTTGGATTACCGTAATTATCCCTTTAGCTCTTAACCATATCCAAGTTTTATCAGTGTTTCCACATGTACAGTGTGTTTTGGTTGTTTTCTTAGTGTTGAGTTGTTGTCCCTAATTGTATGTTGCTCTGGTCATTTAGTCTACTAAATCACAAAAAATATATGTCATATTTTGTTGTCTTGTATCTGTCTCAGTCTGAGGCCTCTGGATGTGGAGTTTATGAAGGCCCTTCATGAGAAGGTCAACATTGTGCCCATCCTGGCCAAGGCAGACACACTCACACCCACTGAGGTCAAGAAAAAGAAATTCAAGGCAAGCCCTCTCAAACTCGCTTTTCTATCTGTGTCTGCTTGTCTGAATACCGTGAGTGTGTACAAATAAGAAATGGACAGGGTTCATTGGTTTCTAAAATCATTTAGATTTCTAGGTGACTGTTTTGATGGATTTGCTTTTGCTCCATCCTCAATCACAGGATTCCAAACAGTAGTTTATTGTTCTCCTCTTCTCTCTGTCCCTCCCTCCATCTTCTTCTCTCTGTCACTACCTCCATCTTCTTCTCTCTGTCCCTCCCTCCATATTCTTCTCTCTGTCCCTCCCTCCATCTTCTTCTCTCTGTCCTTCCCTCCATCTTCTCTCTGTCCTTCCCTCCATCTTCTTCTCTCTGTCTCTCCCTCCATCTTCTTCTCTCTGTCTCTCCCTCCATCTTCTTCTCTCTGTCTCTCCCTCCATCTTCTTCTCTCTGTCCTTCCCTCCATCTTCTTCTCTCTGTCTCTCCCTCCATCTTATTCTCTCTGTCTCTCCCTCCATCTTCTTCTCTCTGTCTCTCCCTCCATCTTATTCTCTCTGTCTCTCCCTCCATCTTATTCTCTCTGTCTCTCCCTCCATCTTCTTCTCTCTGTCTCTCCCTCCATCTTCTTCTCTCTGTCTCTCCCTCCATCTTCTTCTCTCTTTCCCTCCCTCCATCTTCTTCTCTCTGTCTCTCCCTCCATCTTCTTCTCTCTGTCTCTCCCTCCATCTTCTTCTCTCTGTCCTTCCCTCCATCTTCTTCTCTCTGTCTCTCCCTCCATCTTCTTCTCTCTGTCTCTCCCTCCATCTTCTTCTCTCTGTCCTTCCCTCCATCTTCTTCTCTCTGTCTCTCCGTCCATCTTCTTCTCTCTGTCTCTCCCTCCATCTTCTTCTCTCTGTCTCTCCCTCCATCTTCTTCTCTCTGTCCTTCCCTCCATCTTATTCTCTCTGTCTCTCCCTCCATCTTATTCTCTCTGTCTCTCCCTCCATCTTCTTCTCTCTGTCTCTCCCTCCATCTTCTTCTCTCTGTCTCTCCCTCCATCTTCTTCTCTCTGTCCCTCCCTCTGTCCCTCCCTCATTCCATCTTCTTCTCTCTGTCCCTCCCTCTGTCCCTCCCTGGTTCCATCTTCTCCTCTCTGTCCCTCCCTCCCTCCCTCGTTCCATCTTCTCTCTGTCCCTCCCTCTGTCCCTCCCTCGTTCCATCTGCTTCTCTCTGTCCCTCCCTCCAACTTCCTGTAGATCCGAGAGGAGATCCAGCAGTATGGGATTAAGATCTACCAGTTCCCAGACTGTGACTCTGATGAGGATGAGGACTTCAAACAGCAGGATCAGGAGCTCAAGGTGAACCACATTTATCCAAACCTCACATCACTAGTTGAGGAAGTATGACAACATAAAGGACACTGGTCATCATAAGCAACCTGTCTGCAATACAGAAATGCTGGGATAGGAAACCTAGATTAGAGATAATGTCCATACCCGTGTTGTTATTGAGCACACAGCCTTGAATAGTTATCTGTTTGTGAATTCTATTGATGTGTGTGTGCACTGGCGCACTAGAGGGCAGGGTGTGGCTGTGCATCCAGACCAGGCCTGAATGGCATTTTGGTAGATAAATGTGTCTCAGTCACTCCCCCTCATAGAACCGTGTCTGTGACCTCATGTGCTCTGTTCATTTCTAAGTAGACTCCAACACCATTGTTAAGTTTGCCGATGACACAACAGTAGTAGGCCTGATCACTGACGACGACGAGACCGCCTATAGGGAGGAGGTCAGAGACCTGGCCATGTGGTGTCAGCACAACAACCTCTCCCTCAACGTGATCAAGACAATGGAGATGATTGTGGACTACAGGAGGAGGACAGAGAACGTCCCCATTCTCATCAACGGGTCTGTAGTGGAGCAGGTTGAGCGCTTCAAGTTCCTTGGTGTCCACATCACCAACAAACTAACATGGTCCAAGCACACCAAGACAGTCGTGAAGAGGGCACGACAAAACCTTTTCCAACTCAGGAGACTGAAAAGATTTGGCATGGGTCCTCAGATCCTCAAAAGGTTCTACAGCAGAGAGCATCACTGCCTGGTATGGCAACTGCTCTGCCTCCGACCGCAAGTCACTACAGAGGGTAGTGTGAACAGCCCAGTACATCACCTGGGCCAAGCTTCCTGCAATCCAGGACCTCTATACCAGTTGGTGTCAGAGGAAGGCCTAAAAATTGTCAAAGACTCCAGCCACCCTACTCATAGACTGTTCTCTCTGCTGCCACACGCAAGCGGTACCGGAGCGCCAAGTCGAGGTCCAAGAGGCTTCTAAAACAACTTCTACCCCCAAACCATAAGACTCCTGAACATCTAATGAAATGGCTACCCAGACTATTTGCATTGTCCACCCCACCACACTTTTACACTGCTGCTACATTCTGCTTGTTATCTACATGTACATATTACCTCGACTAACCGGTGCCCCCACACATTGACTCTGTACCGGTACCCCCTGTATATAGCCTCCACATTGACTCTGTACCGGTACCCCCTGTATATAGCCTCCACATTGACTCTGTACCGGTACCCCCTGTATATAGCCTCCACATTGACTCTGTACCGGTACCCCCTGTATGTAACCTCCACATTGACTCTGTACCGGTACCCCCTGTATATAGCCTCCACATTGACTCTGTACCGGTACCCCCTGTATATAGCCTCCACATTGACTCTGTACCGGTACCCCCTGTATATAGCCTCCACATTGACTCTGTACCGGTACCCCCTGTATATAGCCTCCACATTGACTCTGTACCGGTACCCCCTGTATATAGCCTCCACATTGACTCTGTACCGGTACCCCCTGTATATAACCTCCACATTGACTCTGTACCGGTACCCCCTGTATATAACCTCCACATTGACTCTGTACCGGTACCCCCTGTATATAACCTCCACATTGACTCTGTACCGGTACCCCCTGTATATAACCTCCACATTGACTCTGTACCGGTACCCCCTGTATATAACCTGCACATTGACTCTGTACCGGTACCCCCTGTATATAGCCTCCACATTGACTCTGTACCGGTACCCCCTGTATATAACCTCCACATTGACTCTGTACCGGTACCCCCTGTATATAGCCTCCACATTGACTCTGTACCGGTACCCCCTGTATATAGCCTCCACATTGACTCTGTACCGGTACCCCCTGTATATAGCCTCCACATTGACTCTGTACCGGTACCCCCTGTATATAGCCTCCACATTGACTCTGTACCGGTACCCCCTGTATGTAACCTCCACATTGACTCTGTACCGGTACCCCCTGTATATAGCCTCCACATTGACTCTGTACCGGTACCCCCTGTATATAGCCTCCACATTGACTCTGTACCGGTACCCCCTGTATATAGACTCCACATTGACTCTGTACCGGTACCCCCTGTATATAGCCTCCACATTGACTCTGTACCGGTACCCCCTGTATATAGCCTCCACATTGACTCTGTACCGGTACCCCCTGTATATAACCTCCACATTGACTCTGTACCGGTACCCCCTGTATATAACCTCCACATTGACTCTGTACCGGTACCCCCTTTATATAACCTCCACATTGACTCTGTACCGGTACCCCCTGTATATAACCTCCACATTGACTCTGTACCGGTACCCCCTGTATATAACCTGCACATTGACTCTGTACCGGTACCCCCTGTATATAGCCTCCACATTGACTCTGTACCGGTACCCCCTGTATATAACCTCCACATTGACTCTGTACCGGTACCCCCTGTATATAGCCTCCACATTGACTCTGTACCGGTACCCCCTGTATATAGCCTCCACATTGACTCTGTACCGGTACCCCCTGTATATAGCCTCCACATTGACTCTGTACCGGTACCCCCTGTATATAGCCTCCACATTGACTCTGTACCGGTACCCCCTGTATATAACCTCCACATTGACTCTGTACCGGTACCCCCTGTATATAGCCTCCACATTGACTCTGTACCGGTACCCCCTGTATATAGCCTCCACATTGACTCTGTACCGGTACCCCCTGTATATAACCTCCACATTGACTCTGTACCGGTACCCCCTGTATATAACCTCCACATTGACTCTGTACCGGTACCCCCTGTATATAGCCTCCACATTGACTCTGTACCGGTACCCCCTGTATATAGCCTCCACATTGACTCTGTACCGGTACCCCCTGTATATAGCCTCCACATTGACTCTGTACCGGTACCCCCTGTATATAACCTCCACATTGACTCTGTACCGGTACCCCCTGTATATAACCTCCACATTGACTCTGTACCGGTACCCCCTGTATATAACCTCCACATTGACTCTGTACCGGTACCCCCTGTATATAACCTCCACATTGACTCTGTACCGGTACCCCCTGTATATAACCTCCACATTGACTCTGTACCGGTACCCCCTGTATATAACCTCCACATTGACTCTGTACCGGTACCCCCTGTATATAGCCTCCACATTGACTCTGTACCGGTACCCCCTGTATATAGCCTCCACATTGACTCTGTACCGGTACCCCCTGTATATAGCCTCCACATTGACTCTGTACCGGTACCCCCTGTATATAACCTCCACATTGACTCTGTACCGGTACCCCCTGTATATAGCCTCCACATTGACTCTGTACCGGTACCCCCTGTATATAGCCTCCACATTGACTCTGTACCGGTACCCCCTGTATATAACCTCCACATTGACTCTGTACCGGTACCCCCTGTATATAGCCTCCACATTGACTCTGTACCGGTACCCCCTGTATATAACCTCCACATTGACTCTGTACCGGTACCCCCTGTATATAGCCTCCACATTGACTCTGTATATAGCCTCCACATTGACTCTGTACCGGTACCCCCTGTATATAGCCTCCACATTGACTCTGTACCGGTACCCCCTGTATATAACCTCCACATTGACTCTGTACCGGTACCCCCTGTATATAGCCTCCACATTGACTCTGTACCGGTACCCCCTGTATATAGCCTCCACATTGACTCTGTACCGGTACCCCCTGTATATAACCTCCACATTGACTCTGTACCGGTACCCCCTGTATATAGCCTCCACATTGACTCTGTATATAGCCTCCACATTGACTCTGTACCGGTACCCCCTGTATATAGCCTCCACATTGACTCTGTACCGGTACCCCCTGTATATAGCCTTGCTCTTTAATTTTTTGTTACTTTTATTAACATTTTTTTGTATTTTTCTTAAAACTGCATTGTTAGTTAAGGGCTTGTAAGTAAGCATTTCACTGTAAGGTCTACACCTGTTGTATTCGTTGCATGTGTCAAATAACATTTGATTTGAGAGAGCGAGAGATGGAGAAATGGGTACATCTGCATTGCAGCATTTTCCCCTCTCTGCATTACCTCATCGTAACCACAGATATATTCCCCCCACTTTGTACTTTATTCACGTCATTCATATTCACCTCTCTTGCTCTCTCTCCCTCCCCCGTCTCCCTCCTCCAGGACAGTATACCTTTTGCGGTGATCGGCAGCAACACGGTGGTGGAGGCCAAAGGGAAGAGGGTCCGGGGTCGTCTCTACCCCTGGGGCATCGTGGAAGGTAACCCTGTTACACCATTGTTATGTAGCTCTTGTGTGTGGGGGTCTTAATATGTTAGGGTTGTACTGGGATGTGGACATGAAGCTGGGGTTAGGGTTGTACTGGGATGTGGACATGAAGCTGGGGTTTGGGTTGTACTGGGATGTGGACATGAAGCTGGGGCTAGGGTTGTACTGGGATGTGGACAGGAAGCTGGGGTTAGGGTTGTACTGGGATGTGGACAGGAAGCTGGGGTTAGGGTTGTACTGGGATGTGGACATGAAGCTGGGGTTAGGGTTGTACTGGGATGTGGACATGAAGCTGGGGTTAGGGTTGTACTGGGATGTGGACATGAAGCTGGGGTTAGGGTTGTACTGGGATGTGGACATGAAGCTGGGGCTAGGGTTGTACTGGGATGTGGACAGGAAGCTGGGGTTAGGGTTGTACTGGGATGTGGACAGGAAGCTGGGGTTAGGGTTGTACTGGGATGTGGACATGAAGCTGGGGTTAGGGTTGTACTGGGATGTGGACATGAAGCTAGGGTTAGGGTTTTACTGGGATGTGGACATGAAGCTGGGGTTAGGGTTGTACTGGGATGTGGACATGAAGCTGGGGCTAGGGTTGTACTGGGATGCGGACAGGAAGCTGGGGTTAGGGTTGTACTGGGATGTGGACATGAAGCTAGGGTTACGGTTGTACTGGGATGTGGACATGAAGCTGGGGTTAGGGTTGTACTGGGATGTGGACATGAAGCTGGGGCTAGGGTTGTACTGGGATGTGGACATGAAGCTAGGGTTAGGGTTGTACTGGGATGTGGACATGAAGCTGGGGCTAGGGTTGTACTGGGATGTGGACATGAAGCTGGGGTTAGGGTTGTACTGGGATGTGGACATGAAGCTGGGGTTAGGGTTGTACTGGGATGTGGACATGAAGCTAGGGTTAGGGTTGTACTGGGATGTGGACATGAAGCTGGGGTTAGGGTTGTACTGGGATATGGACATGAAGCTGGGGTTAGGGTTGTACTGAGATGTGGACATGAAGCTAGGGTTAGGGTTGTACTGGGATGTGGACATGAGGGTTAGGGTTGTACTGTGATGTGGACATGAAGCTAGGGTTAGGGTTGTACTGGGATGTGGACATGAAACTAGGTTTGTGGTTGTACTGGGATGTGGACATGAAGCTAGGGTTAGGGTTGTACTGGGATGTGGACATGAAGCTGGGGTTAGGGTTGTACTGGGATGTGGACATGAAGCTAGGGTTAGGGTTGTACTGGGATGTGGACATGAAGCTAGGGTTAGGGTTGTACTGGGATGTGGACATGAAGCTGGGGTTAGGGTTGTACTGGGATGTGGACATGAAGCTAGGGTTAGGGTTGTACTGGGATGTGGACATGAAGCTGGGGTTAGGGTTGTACTGGGATGTGGACATGAAGCTAGGGTTAGGGTTGTACTGTGATGTGGACATGAAGCTAGGGTTAGGGTTGTACTGGGATGTGGACATGAAACTAGGTTTGTGGTTGTACTGGGATGTGGACATGAAGCTAGGGTTAGGGTTGTACTGGGATGTGGACATGAAGCTGGGGTTAGGGTTGTACTGGGATGTGGACATGAAGCTAGGGTTAGGGTTGTACTGGGATGTGGACATGAAGCTAGGGTTAGGGTTGTACTGGGATGTGGACATGAAGCTGGGGTTAGGGTTGTACTGGGATGTGGACATGAAGCTAGGGTTAGGGTTGTACTGGGATGTGGACATGAAGCTGGGGTTAGGGTTGTACTGGGATGTGGACATGAAGCTAGGGTTAGGGTTGTACTGGGATGTGGACATGAAGCTGGGGTTAGGGTTGTACTGGGATGTGGACATGAAGCTGGTGTTAGGGTTGTACTGGGATGTGGACATGAAGCTGGGGTTAGGGTTGTACTGGGATGTGGACATGAAGCTGGGGTTAGGGTTGTACTGGGATGTGGACATGAAGCTAGGTTAGGGTTGTACTGGGATGTGGACATGAAGCTAGGGTTAGGGTTATAGTTGAGGTTAGGGTTGAACTGGGATGTAGGCATGAACCTAGGGTTGTAGCTAGGGTTGGGGTTTAGGGGTGAACCGGGATGTGGACGTGAAGTTAGAGTTGAAGTTGTGGTTGAGGGTTAGGTTTGTGGTTGAACCTGGATGTGGACATGATGCTAGGGTTAGGGTTGAGGTTCGGGTTGGGGTTGAATCCGGGATGTGGCCATGAAGCTAGGGTTAGGGTTGAGGTTCGGGTTAGGGTTGGGGTTGAATCCGGGATGTGGCCATGAACGGTTTAGAAAAAAACACTGTCCTAACATAACACACACACTGTTACTTTTGACAGTGGAGAACTCGGCACACTGTGACTTTGTGAAGCTGAGGAACATGTTGGTGAGGACACACATGCAGGACCTGAAGGATGTGACACGGGAGACCCACTATGAGAACTATAGGGCTCACTGCATCCAGAGCATGACCCGCATGGTGGTGAAAGAACGCAACCGCAAGTATGGACACACACACAGACCAGTATCTCACTCACTGTAGCTCGTGTTGTTTATAGCTTGGATCAGGTATCTTAATACTGCATGTATTGTTACTCATATACAAACATAATGTAGCTCAACTACAATTCACACTAACATATAGAACCAGTCAAAAGTTTGGACACATACTCATTCAAGGGTTTTCTTTATTTGTACTATTTTCTACATTGTAGAATAATAGTGAAGACATCAAAACTATGAAATATCATGGACTCATGTAGTAACCAAAAAAGTGTTAAACAAAAATGTTGATGAACAGCTCAAATAAGCATAGAGAAATGACAGTCCATGATGGCTTTAAGACCTGAAGGTCAGTCAGTGCGGAAAATTTCAAGAACTTTGAAAGTTTCTTCAAGTGCAGTTGCAAAAACCATCAAGCGCTGTGATGAAACTGACTTTCATGAGGACCGCCACAAGAAAGGAAGAACCAGAGTTACCTCTGCTGCAGAGGATAAGTTTAGTTACCAGCCTCAGAAATTACAGCCAAAATAAATGCTTCACAGAGAACAAGTAACAGACCCATCGCAACATCAACTGTTTAGAGGAGACTCCGTGAATCAGGCCTTCATGGTCAAATTGCTTCAAATAAACCACTACTAAAGGACACCAATAAGAGGGAGAGACTCGCTTAGGCCAAGAAATACACCAGCAAAGGACATTAGACCGGTGGAAATCTGTCCTTTGGTCTGATGAGTCCAAATTTGAGATTTTTGGTTCCAACCACCGTGTCTTTGTGAGACGCAGAGTAAGTGAACGGATGATCTCTGCATGTGTGGTTCCCACCTTGAAACATGGAGGAGGAGGTGTGGGGGTGCTTTGCTGGTGACACGGCCTGTGATGGATTTATTTAGAATTCAAGGCACACTTAACCAGCATGGCTACCACAGCATTCTGCAGCAATACGCCATCCCATCTGGTTTGTGCTTGGTGTTTTTAAACAGACCAATAACTCAACACAACTTCAGTCTGTGTAAGGGCTATTTGACCAAGAAGGAGAGTGATGTAGTGCTGTATCAGATGACTTGGCCTCCACAATCACCTGACCTCAACCCAATTGAGATGGTTTGGAATGAGTTAAACGCGGAGTGAAGGTAAAGCAGCCAACAAGTGCTCAGCATTTGTGGGATCTCCTTTAAGACTGTTGTAAAAGCATTCCAGGTGAAGCTGGTTGAGAGAATGCCAAGAATGTGCAAAGCTGTCATCAAGGTAAAGGGTGGCTACTTTGAAGAATCTAAAATATATTTTGATTTGTTTAGCGCTTTTTTCGTTACTACATAATTCCATATGTGTTATTCCATAGTTTTGTTGTCTTCACTATTATTCTATAATATAAAGAAAAACACTTGAATGAGTAGGTGTTCTAACTTTTGACTGGTACTGTATAGTCACAAACTCTAACAAAATATACACCCACATACTGTCAACCATATTGTCTTTCTCCACTCTACTCCCGTAGTAAACTGACCAGGGAGAGCGGCACAGACTTCCCCATCCCTGTGATACCAAGTACCACAGACACCGAGACGGAGAAGCTGATCCGAGAGAAAGATGAAGAGGTACAACGACGACAATCAGAGCATGAACCAGAGCAAGAGCACAGTCACGATGAGCACTCAGACCGACCCCTAGAACCCCACTCTGACCCAGGCCTAGACCCAGGGCCTGAACCTGAGGCCTCTTGAGTCCTCCAGGCTGTCATTCATATTTTATATACATTCCATTAATACATGCAGGTGCCCCTGAGGACCCCAGTCAGGTGTGGTAATTCTGGTCTGAGAAAGGGTGAGGGGTGACAGTTGGCCCCTACAGCAGCACCCCTAAAACAGCACCCAGCCATGAGGTGCACATGACCTGTAAGAGATGATTAGATCTGGGTACAAATAATGTTTTATATTCAAATACTGTTTGAACCCAGGTCTGGCAGTAGAATATAATATGCCAGGTCACGCTGCCTGGGTAGAGTAGTGTTGTAAATGGAAAGAAGCTCTCGTGTGGTTCTCTTCTCCCTGTTTGAGTCTGTCCCTGTTCAAAAGCACCATCGTGCCAATTTCATATAGTTATTTATTTATATTATTTATATACAGTACCAGTCAAAAGTTTGGACACCGACTCAATCAAGGGTTTTTATTTTTACTATTTTCTACATTGTAGAATAATAGTGAAGACATCAAAACTATGAAATAACACATATGGAGTGCTGCATCAGATGACCTGGCCTCCACAATTACCTGACCTTAACCCAATTGAGATGGTTTGGGATGAGTTGGACTGCAAAGTGAAGGAAAAGCAGCGAACAAGTGCTTAGCATATATGGGAACTCCTTCAAGACTGTTGGAAAAGCATTCCAGGTGAAGCTGGTTGAGAAAATGCCAAGAATGTGCAAAGCTGTCATCAAGGCAAAGGCTGGCTGCTTTGAAGAATCTAAAATATTACATATATTTTGATTTGTTTAATACTTTTTGGTTACTACATGATTCCATATGTTTTATTTAATGGTTTTGATGTCTTCACTATTATTCTAAAATGTAGAAAATAGTACAAATAAAGAAAACCCCTTGAATGAGTAGGTGTGTCCAAACTTTTGACGGGTACTGTATATATTTTCTGATTAAAAGCTGATGACTTTAAAGAACCTTAACAATACTTTAACAAAAATACCCTCACCTGAGGTTTGAATCTGATGCATGAAGCCTACCCTGAAACCCACTTGTGCAGCTTGAGTTTTGGCGCAGATCTTCCATTGATATCAATACATAATTTACTCAAAAATAAAGTTAAGCTTGTGCATCTCAAGCTAGGTCCCCCCCTGAATGACATGAGCCATTAAAAACATAATACATTATTTTCTGCTATTTCCTCATTTTTGGTATGTAACCCTTCCCATTATTAAAACGTTGGAAACACAAAACTGTCACCTTAATTTCATCCTATTTTGATATGTTTGTGGGATTGGGGGGATGCTATTAATGTGTATACAGGTATACACATTAATTTCTGTAATTGCTACACACAGAGCCTAATAATTCAATACTGTGATATGACGTATAAGTGTGAAAGATATGGCACTTGCAGAAATACTATTATTATTTACTATTATGACTGAACACACACACAGTCACCAGCCTCAGCCACATGGTCTCCAGACAGTAGTAGAATGGGGTGGCAAATTGTATCAATCAGTTGTCCTCTGCTGGCTTGTTATTCATTGGATATGGTCATTGGTGCAGTGATGTAGAAGTAATGGTCATGTTCCAGGCCACCTTCAGCCTGTCTTTCACTCATTAGACTACAACTGTATACATGACTGAACACACACGCATCCGTCATCATCATCAGGTCACATGGTCTAAAGTCAGAATAGACTGGGGTGGCAAATGGTATCGATCGGTTGTCTGTCAGCACTGCTGGCTTAGTTGTGAATTGGATAGGGCTTGGTTATTGGTGCAGTCATGCAGACTGCACCAATAACCAAGCCCTATCCAATTCACAACTAAGCCAGCAGTGCTAGTAGTGGTTGCGTTCCAGGCCACCTACATTGCAGTCATGAAATGTAGACAATCACTACTTCCGCATGTGTACTGTTCTGAGACAATCAGATCTGTGTCAGATCTCTGCAAATGCAGAAGTAGTGTTTAGCATTATCGGAATCCATCAATATGACTTAATAATCTGATAGTCTGGTGAGAGTAGACTGGTATGGGGAATCCTATTTATCTGTTGTCACATAGCTGGCTTTGTTGTGATTGGATAGCGCTTGGTTATTGGTATGAGAGTTCCTAAAGCCTGTGAGCATCTCCCCAGTCCCTACTTCATTCTGTGTTTTTGTGTTTTGCTTCATGTCCCAGGTGTTTGACTGACAGCGGCCTCTTGTCTCTTTTCTCCACAGTTGCGGCGAATGCAAGAGATGCTCACAAAGATCCAGGAACAAATGCACACGCAGAAGGAGGCCTATTAACCCAGGCTACTACTAGAACCACTGCCCCTCTGTAAATGCAGGCCCCCTCTTTCCACTACTAGGGTGGGCACCTCTAGTACCACTCTACTCTAGTCCAAACATTGTCAACTCCAGCTCATCCAACCCCAACAGCCACCACTCCTCATTTAGTCAATAACCCTCACTATCAGAGACTGATCCACAACCAGGCATGAGGTATTCACAGACGGGAGGTGGCGTGGAGAGAATTTGCCTTCTCTTCCAACAACATGGAAGTCCTGTGTCTCCACACCTGTTGTGGAAACTCTAACAGTAACAACGGGCACTCCTTTCGAGTGCCATTGCTGGAGCACAACACCGGGCCGGACAGCACCGACCTAACCACCTGCTTGTCCTTAAAGGGTTACGGCCGGGTCCTGCCTGCCCTCTTTCCACTCATAGTTTACCTGTGGTCTTCTCAAGATAGCAATGAACTGGAAGGCAAAAAGTTAACACTTCAATGTTCATTGATGTTTCTCCTTAGTGAACTCTAACCCTGACATTGGTTAAGGGGTAGACTGTAGGGAATGTGTTGTCCTGTCCCTCTGCTAGGTGTTTGAAAGTCTATCTCATAACAAATGTAGTTGTGTGGTCTTAACCACCCTAGACAAGGTCTGTTGGGAAGGAGGTTGGCCTGCCCAAATACATTTTTTTGTCATGCACAATTTTTTCCCAAGAGCATTTTTGTTAAAGGTCAATACTATAGATGGTCATACAGATAAAATGTGATACTTTTTTTACTACAATGTTACATTTGTAAATGTTTTTGTTACGGGGTTGCATCTATCACTTGTTATTGCTTTTGTTTGCATTGCTACACAGAATAGCGTGGAATGAGTAATTTTTTCACCATTTTTATTTTTAATTTCAACAAATGTTACTGAAGTACTGTTGGGTGTTTTTTTGACATGTATGTTAATAGGGCTAACTAATGTCCTTCACTCTCCCAATTCCAGCATGCTCAACCATGGGTTGTTCATTCTTGTATTTTACTTAAAAAGGAAACCCACTACTTACAGTTCTGATATCTGTAATGATAGTTTGAGTTTGCTGGAATATTGTTGACATGCAGGTTCGTCCTCAGGTCGTAGTAAAACATTTTGCAGCGAAAATGAGTTCTTAGACTGGGATACAATCCGAGTATAGACGTTGCGACTTTTAAAGGCAATTTCAGATTAAGCTGACATACGTGATGGGATCTCTGCAAACGCAGAGAACATTGCCTTTTAAAAGCCGCAGTGCAAAACCTGCGATCTGACTAAATCCTGGCTCAAATGGACAAGTTCCAGCATTAACTCCCCATTTAATATTTTTTTTCACTGAACATGACCCAAGAGGAGAAAATAGAAGCCTTGAGCTAACTTTGCCAGCCAAGCAGACAGGACAAGGCCCTTATTCTGCCAGAGGTCAGGGGGCTAGAGAATGACAGGGTCACTTCAGTAAGGTTGTTTGTGGGTATAGTGTCTGTTATAGCCTGATGTAGCAGGCCTTCATTCATGGGTGATATTTTTCTTGATTATGTTTGTGGACAGTAAGTATGCACCCTCTATTTTGAAGTACATTAAGTAGATATGTATGAGTGGATGATTTTATTATTGTAGATATTATGCACTCAACACAAGATAAATTATAATTACTTATCATTTAGGTGTTTCCTCCCAAGAATTTTGACTTAACACTTTTTTTTTTTCATGAAGAAGATGAATAGTTGTGCATATGTATTTATTTTCCTCAGGTGTAAATGTCAGTTCATTCACAAGGAACAAGTCATGAGACAAAAATATACATTTGTTTGGATTATTAGTATGAGTGCCAGAAATTGATTTGAAATAATCAGAATAAAATATTTTTATTTCACATTGTAAGCAACATTGTTCAATTGACCTGTTCTATTCTGATCCATCAAAAGCTTAGATTCACCTACAGACCCAGTCCAAAATCACACTAGAACAAAAGTAGGAAATACGAATGTTGTCATACTACTTTTTCTGAATACATTTATGTAATAAATAACTTGTCAGGATTCAATCTGAGCACAGATTGGCAACGCTCCAATAAACGCACTTTCCCATTGAGCCAACATATGCAGCGTTTACCGTGAATGTGGGCTCTGAAAAAGTGCATTGTGGACAAAGCTCGCTCGGATTGAATCCAGCACTTTATAAAGTCATTGAGGAAGAGAAAGGATGCAATGAATTGTAATACAATAAAGGAAGTAACATCTCGTCTCTCCATTCTAGCCATTTTCTACTACTCCTACTTTGTATTGCGATAGAGTCTTGCTAAGCGAGCCTACACACACCCTAAAAATGTAGATCAAATAAATTGACCAAAGCAAGAAGTTATAAATGTAATAAGATTTATTAAGTATCTTAAGCATTTTCCACTTATGCATTTAAATGATTTCTCTTTTTACATAATGGACAATTAAATCTAAACGCAGCCCAAAATGTACAGGCAATATAGAACTTCCACTTTCTCCATAGGGAAAACAAACTTTGTGGAAAGGGCTCTGAAAGCTCTCCCGCAGTATACAGTACTGTACATGGTCTCAGAAAACAGCTGGCATAAAAATCTACATATGAACCAAAATCACCAATCTACATGCAAAAACAGGCAAATCTTTAAAATACACTAAAACCATTATTGAATGTGTACATACATACATACTGTTCCATTCCACACAAAGATTGATCAAATACATATTTTTAAATGTTATGACTACCATGTCCATTCTTCCTCCCAAAGACAAAACCATTCAGATTAAGTGAAGAGGAACACAGTCACGTGCTGTCTTTGCGAGTGCTATGTACAGTTGTAAACCAGTTTTGCTTTAATTGGGGTTATTAAGTAGCATATCAAAGTGCTAGAAGTTAAAAGTTGAATCTCAGCTACGTGTAATAGTGCAGTGGACGGCCAACACGAGAATCTAGATAAGAATTGATATACCAGATAATTCATATGGTTGGTGGAAAAAGAGGATAAAATGGCGTAGGTGACTGCCTGACCATGCCGTTTAACCCCAAACTGCCACATTCACTTCAATGGTCTACCGTGACACTGCCGAAGGCCTTAGTTAAACAAGATCACTGCTGCAACACAAACAAGATATGCCTCACTATATAGCTACTTTATTACACATACATAGATACTCCAGGAACAATTTACAGTGATTGTGCCTGCTATGGCTCCTGCTCTGCCATTAGTAAAAAATATATATAAATCGTGGTAATATGTAGCCACTTGAGTATTGTAGTTTTACTCCTGTGCTAAACTGAGTGGTTGTTCAGTTTTGTGAAAAGTCCTCACAGTTATACTTACATCACCTGCTTCAGATGTGCATGGGGGAACTGGTAATGCCAGCATTTGGGTTTGATTCCTGCTTGGGCCACACACACACAATATATGTTATTACAAACTAGTACACTCAATGACCATTTTACATGCCGTTGTGGTTTACCACCAGCAGGGGAAGCCTGTGGACATGCAGTAATATGACAGCGCTGCAGTGGGAGAAGAACGGCCAGGCCGTGTTTTAGGTTTCACTTCACAGCCATGTGCCTGGGTAGTGGGAAGGGGAGGTCCCAGCAATTATGTCCTCAATGTGCTCCTTTATGGCGCTTAGTTGTTAGCGCGCGCGCACACACACACACACACACACACACACTGATCCCATGCTGACGCTGACGTGCCAACACCTACCAATCACACAGCCAGAGAGCCAGTCTCTCTGACCCCGATTCAGCGGTCTGAAATTGGATGCTTTGCCTTCTGGTCACATCAAGGCCCGTATCCACAAAGTGCCTCAGAGTAGGAGTGCTTATCTAGTATCAGTTTAGACTAAAATCATAATGAATGAGATTATACGGGCAGATCCTAGATCAGCACAACTATTCAGGTGATTTGTGAATACAGGCCCTGGCCTCTGGTAGACTCTGGTAGACTCTGGTAGGTTAAATCTAAAACCTTGGTGCTTTCATAATAGCAAATAGTGTCACCACCACAGTCATTAGCAGTGTGGTTTGTAAATACTCTTGGCTGTGGAATACGTGACCCTGTACCAGAAATATAAAAACCGGTCCTGAATGAAAATACGCAGGTCTGTCTGCCTTGGACATTGGATGTCTCGCACTATTAGCTACTGTAGATATGAACACAGAGGAGGGCCAGACAGAGAATGTCTCCATGTGATTCTCTCCACTGCATCCTATACAATATCACACTCTATCAACATTACCATCCTGGACATCATACTCAGCCCAACAGCAGCAACATAGGCTGTCTTTCACCTCTCATAACCATTATAAAGATATATGTTTTAAAAAAATTACATTTTTATAGTTTCTTTTGGGAATGTTCTGAGTTACTTCTTATTGACAGCTGTAATGCATCAGGTTAGTTAATAATGCAGTTTGAGAATCATCAGTGAATATGAGGATTTGCGTCCAGTATGAAGGCTTTTACATTTGTTTGTCAGTACAGTAGTCCTGGTGCCTGCCTCACTCTGGGCCTGCTTCAGTCGCCCTGGGCTCGGAGTCTGGGCTGGTTCCTGTCCGGCTGGTCTGCTCTGAGGCCGATGGTCTCCAGATCTGGAGGTCTGTCTCCGACTTCAGCCTGACTCTGGCCACCTCAGGGTGGGTGTGGCCTGTTCATGTAGCTTGGTTCTCAGGCTAGCTTCAGGATGGCTCTGGCCTGGTTCAGAGATCAGGCTAGCTTCAGAGTGCTAACGGGGAATGAAGGCAAGGTCACCATAGTTACAGGGTTCAGCAGCTGTTGGTGATGTGTCACCACCTGGGCACCAACTGCCGTCTGCTTTCCCATGATGGTGGTTGTGCTCTGGCTGGGGGCAGTACCATTGACCTGGGCGAGAGTATGGGTGATGTGGCCCACCATGGCTGGCTGGGTGACAGCCACGGACTGGGGGTAGATGGTGGGTAGATGGTGCTGGCCCAGGTGGGTAACAGGGTGGATGGAGATGTCTCCGATGGGCTGGTGGTGGTGCCCTGGGGCCAGCTGCATGGGGGCTGAGGAGGAGGGAGCTAGATGGGTGATGTGCTTGGCTCCTCCAGATGAAGCCTGGATGACGTGGTTGACGGCCTGGATGACAGAGGCGTGGGAAGCCGAGGCGTGGGCAATGACTGTGGGCTGGAGGCTGGGGGCCTTTACCATGTGAGTATGAGCGTGGGCAGTCACCATGTGTGTGTGAGCCGGGAAGAGGGTGCTAGGGGAGGTTACGATGTGTGTGTGAGGCGATAGGAGTGCCTGGATAGGGGTGGTGGTGGTGATGTTGGATGCTGGGGTGGAGAATGTAGCTGAGACAGCCAGGGGTGACAGCGGGTGGGGGTACGTTTGGGCCTTGTGTTGGCTGGAGATGTGTTGGGTGAGGATGGAGGTGGTGGGGGTTATGGGAGTGGTGGTCACAGTCTTGTACAACTCGGGTTGCATGGCTTGTTGAGGCACGGTGGGTAAGGCTGCCGGAACATTCTCCTCATCCATGTCGTCATCCATGATGTCTTCACCCTCTGTGTGACAGACAGAAAGAACACATTAACTTTACGCTTGATAACGTCACAGATATGACCGCTTTGTACATTCTTAAAACACTGTGTAGGAACTAGTGTCGTTTGGTCTTTCTATAAATAGTGTGACATTGGGATCAACATTTCAAAATGGTTTGAAACAAAAACAACAAGGATTTTCATGAAGTTCTACATGTGTACTTAGGAATGAAAGTGAATATGTGCAAATTGGCCCATAACTCCACCTATACAACAACCTAGGTTTAGGACTATACAACCTTTAAAACAGGGTTTATACAGACACCGGCAAGTCAAATTCAAGGACTTTCAGGGACTTTTTACAAGTAATTAATTGCAATTGTCAAGAACCTCAAACGGTATACAATTTATAATGATTATAATTATAAGGTCCAATATAGAACTATATAGCTATGATCCCCCTTATATCTTAAACCAGTTAAATGTGATCTACATAATCCCTTAAGGTAATTATTTATCAGGAGGGCCATAAACAATAACTAGTAATGCTGCATACTCCAAGAAAGGTTCAAATCTCACCTTTCTGGTCATTTATAAAAACAATTGCTGGAGGTATAATCACTTTTGAAGAAGTTTAAGTACAAATATGAAAACTCAGCAAAAAAAGATAAACTCCGTTGACAGTGAGAGGATTTATTTTCAGCAAACTTATATTTACACATTTTGTATGAACATAACAAGATTCAACAGACAAACTGAACAAGTTCCACAGACATGTGACTAACAGAAATTGAATAATGTGTCCCTGAACAAAGGGGGGGGGTCAAAATCAAAAGTAACAGTCAGTATCTGGTGGCCACCAGCTGCATTAAGTGCTGCAGCACATTTCCCAGGTCTTGCTGTGAGATTTTACCCCACTCTTCCACCAAGTCACCTGCAAGTTCCCGGAAATTTCTGGGGGGAATGGCCCTAGTCCTCACCCGTCCCAGACGTGCTCACATGGGATTGAGATCTGGTCTCTTCACTGGCCATGGCAGAACACTGACATTCCTGTCTTGCAGGAAATCAGCCATACAGCTCATTCTGTGCGTGGTGGCATTGTCATGCTGGAGGGTCATGTCAGGATGAGCCTGCAGGAAGGGTACCATATGAGGGAGGAGGATGTCTTCCCTGTAACGCATAGCGTTGAGATTGCCTGCAATGACAAGCGCAGTCCGATGACGCTGTGACGCACTGCCCCAGACCATGACGGACCCTCCACTTCGATCCCGCTTCAAGTGTAACGCTCATTCCTTTGATGATAAACACGAATCCGACCATCAGATAAAACCGCACCTTGTCAGTGAAGAGCACTTTTTGCCAGTCCTGTCTGGTCCAGCGATGGTGGGTTTGTGCCCATAGGCGATGTTGTTGCTGGTGATGTCTGGTGAGGACCTGCCTTTACAACAGGCCTACAAGCCCTCAGTCCAGCCTCTCTCAGCCTATTGCGGACAGTCTGAGCACTGTTGGAGGGATTGTGCGTTCCTGGTGTAACTCGGGCAGTTGTTGTTGCCATCCTATACCTATCCCGCAGGTGTGATGTTCGGCTGTACCGATCCTGTACAGGTGTTGTTACACGTGGTCTGCCACTGCGAGGACGATCAGCTGTGCGTCCTGTCTCCCTGTAGCACCGTCTTAGGCATCTCACAGTACGGACATTGCAATTTATTGCCCTGGCCACATCTGCAGTCCTCATGCCTCCTTGCAGCATGCCTAAGGCACATTCACGCAGATGAGCAGGGACCCTGGGAATCTTTCTTTTGGTGTTTATCAGAGTCAGTAGAAAGGCCTCTTTAGCATCCTTTTCATAACCTTGACCTTAATTGCCTACCGTCTGTAAGCTGTTAGTGTCTTAACGACCGTTCCATAGGTGCATGTTCATTAATTGTTTATGGTTCATTGAACAAGCATGGGAAACCGTGTTTAAACCCTTTACAATAAAGATCTGTGAAGTTATTTGGATTTTTATGAATTATCTTTGAAAGACAGGGTCCTTAAAAAGGGACTTTTTTTGTTGTTGCTGGGTTTACTTCCTATTTCAACAAAAAAAATGTTTGAATAAGGCTTGAAATGACTTATGCTTTCTACAAATAGTCGTTTTTATAATTAGAATATACTAACTATAAGATTTCACCTTAACTGTAAAATACATATTTTCTAACGGTCTCGAGCAAAACGTCTGCCCCCATCGCTGTGAACTTCACAGAGCTCTAGTTTGGCTTCCTAAACTCTCCTTTCATCTCATATTAAAATCGTGTCCATATATGACAAAAATTGTTTGAAATCTATTTGTTTAAAATTATTTTTGATTACTGGCTCTAAATCGATCTCGGATCGCTACTGCGACAAACCCCCTCTCTCCTGCTGCACTATGATGTAAGGATTCCAGGCATATGTGTTGTTAGTGGCTGAGATGTAGGGTTCAGCAAGGAGTTTCTGGACAGTCGGAAGAGCAAATTAAATACTAGGGACATCCCAGCTTCAAGTGGTGTCAGAATTCACATCCTGTGTCGGTGAGAATCAGGGTTCTCGTTCAATGCAAACAATTTTGATCGGTGTGTCCATAGATCTATTTATAAGCAAAACGGTTTTCTTAATTAATTTGATAGCTTGGTTAAATCGATTGATTGAGCGTACCTGAGGCAGTAGAGGTAGAAGCCTGGTCGTCTTCTGGTTGAACCGTCTGTCTGAGAACACGGTCTATCTCCATGACATTCATCCATTGGCTCAGCTCGTTCTTCAGCTCAGCCAATCGCTGCTGAGTAGCGATTTTCTCCCGCGCCAGTCTCTCCATCTCATGCTCGTACTCCTTCTCCTTGCGCTTCAACGTCTGTAAGACACAGAGGGAGAGAGAAAAGTGCTCAGTACAGTTTGAACACACCCATTTATAAATGGGGCAATCAAATATATTTCAGAGAGAGCCTGCATTCTGCAATTTGACTATAATAAAACTTTCAACTGAAGTTTCACACAAGTTCTTCAATAGAACCAGTAATAGGCCGTCATTGTAAATAAGATTTTGTTCTTAACGGACTTGCCTAGTTTAAAAAATTTAAATATATTGGCTGGATTCTATCCCAGGTGTCATTGGTCCTCAATGTGTACATTGAGTTTACCTAGTCATAATTAAAATCATACCTACCAATGTCATAAACCTCCCCATTTGCGTTCATGTAAAGTAAAAGCTGCTATCCAGACCTGTGTTGTTTTAGCAACATCCGCGGAACCACATGTACAAAACATTTCTCTTCTAATCCCTTAGTGTATTCGTTATGCTGGTCACTTCCTTATCTGTGACAGTACGTCACACAACCAACAATAACACCAACACGATTTCCTGACCCCATGGTCTCTACTTCATCCGTCAATGTTGAGACAGCGACAGGGCTATACACACACACACACTGACCAAGAGATCCTTCTCTCTCCCTGTACAGAAACATGTCAAATGTTACATTACTGTCAAAACGACACCACGGCCACATCCTGAGTGTTTACAACAGCCGATAGATAATGTTTCTTCAGAAGGTCATTGCTGCCTCTACTTCACTTCCACGGTAGGCTGAGCAGGATTCCAGAGGAGCAAAGGACAATCCCCTCTGGGAACACTAACTAGTACTTGGAGTGTAGTACTACTGTTGGACGCAAGCATCAACATCCTCTTAGAGACTGCTTGGGTATGCCTCCTTATGTGGGTCCCTTCCATTATCCTCTTTGCTCACCTTGCTAGTCCCCACAAAATGTTCTTTCTAAACCACATGGACACTCATTTACTACTCTGGAAGCATTAATCAAGACCATTTCATAGGACTGACAGCAGTCTAAAATAAAGTGTTGGGAGAGCCATTTCCATGTCTGTTGCTTCCTTTGACTGGACGAGCAGAAGCAACAGACATTAACCTACACCATGACCGGGCAGGCAGCATGACTGTGTGAAAGAAAGAACAGACAGAGAGACCTGGATAGAGGGAAGGAGTACAGAAAGAGGGAGGTGCTGGGCAGTGGCTCTCTGACCCAGTTTATCTTTTCCTGGTCAGCTGACAAAGGCCTGACAAAACAGGCTGTAGTGGGCGGGGCAGGTCTGTACGGAGGGAGCGCAGCCGGGACAGAGAGATTATACTGTCAGGCTGCCTGGGAAACAGAAAACAACTAGGAAGAAGTCTGCCAGGACAGGAAACCTTTACATTGACTTTATGAGAGACAAAGACATTGAGTTTCATTCCCCCTCCTCCAGTGGGTATTGCCCAATCGACTAGGTTCAGAAGACCATGGAATCACGACTAGCCAATCGGGACGAAACTAAGAAGACTAGAATCACGACAAGGCTAACAAGGCTGGACTCATCTGACTCAGAGCCATAAAGCTGTGTGCTCACAGACCTGGACTTCCTGTATCTGTGTATAATGTAGCTGTGTGAGAGACTAGGTACACATACATTTGTACATTTGCTTTTCAGTATGTAAGTATAAACAGATGTAAGGCCAATTGCGGGTCTTCAACCAGGATCAGATAAGATGCTCTGCTGTGCTGTCACTCACACAAACTCAGGGCCCTCACACTGAAACACAACCCAAACCCTATGACCTGTCTAAATCTACGTGTGAACTGCTCCTTACCTTGGAAGGCAGAAAGGAGATATGTGTGTGTGTGTGTAATATATAATGAGATGAGACTGTTGTGCAGACTAAAGCTAAAGAAGACCAGATCTTTCATTCGGTCTTGATTTAAATGTTAGGGTAGAGTGAAAACGATTAAGACAGCCAGTCTGGTGTTGTTATAGGCTCTATCAGTCCAGTAGAAGGAGTACTGCTGCAGACTCCCCTGACTGGCTGGTGGTGAGTCACCTATGGTCCTAGACAGACCCCAGCCGGTCTGGGTGGTCTTCACCACCAACATAACTGTATGAATAATGACAGCACTCTGCTCCAATCAGACCGCCCCCCTCGTTTTGTTGTCACGGCAACAGCTGAAAACCGCCATTGTTTCCATGGCAACATGTCAGGTGATAAGCAGCACATTGTCCCAGTGCGTCAGTTGTACAGTGGTAGAATATTAAAAAGGCATCAGAAACATACATCAGCGACCAAATAAACAATGCTATAACAAAGTTTTAAAAAACGGTTGAAGAATGCAGTCATAAAGCCCATGCTGTAACACGGAGACAGTCATATGTGAATGCGAGTGTGGGGGCATGTCTTTTGCAAGCATGCTCATGAACACACGGTGGAATTCTGGGCCTAGTGCTATGACTCATACAGACAGAGAGACAGTGAGCACCCGTGAGAAAGATGCTGTATGTACTACTCAAAGCTCTACAAACACCAACACCCACTATGGCCCCACCCCTGTCACTACACGATCTAGTAGCTAGCTGCTTCTAGCCATTGATACACCTCCATCTGCTTGCTATACTAGCTGTAGTTGCCATTCGTATGCACTTGGCTGTTCAATACTGTCCTTGGAGAAAGTCAAAACACTCTGCAAGGCAAGATGTACCACTACCACCACCACCTAGAACCGTAGTCGACACAAGCAAGGATATCTGCCCCAGCCCCCATTCAAGAACAGAGAACACACAGCAACAGCTAGGGTGAGACAAGCTAAGAACAGTGTACCTGAAACAGGCCAAGAACAGCAGATGGATACTACAGAACACAGGACAAGAAACCAGAGAAAGCATGGACGCACCTCTTCAGCATCAGCCTGTACTGATCCACCTACTACTACAGTGCATTCGGAAAATATTCAGACCACTTAGACTTTTTTTTACAAAGTTACAGCCTTATTCTAAAATGGATAAAATATATGTTTTCCCGCTCAATCTACACACAATAGACCATAAAGAAAAAGCAAAAAAAACTGGATTAGACATTTTTGCAAGTGTATAAAGAAAATAAAAAAATGAAATGTCACATTTACATAAGTACTCAGGCCCTTTACTCAGTACTCTATTGAAGTACCTTTGGCAGCGATTACAGCCTAGAGTCTATTTCGATATGACGGTACAAACTTGGCACACCTTAAATGGGGAGTTTCTCCCATTCTTCTCTGCAGATCCTCTCAAGCTCTGTCAGGTTGGATGGGAAGCGTTGCTGCACAGCTATTGTCAGGTCTTCCCAGAGATGTTTGATCGGGTTCAAGTCCAGTAGCTCTAGGAAGAGTCTTGGTAAACTTCTTCCATTTAAGAATAATGGAGGCCAGTGTGTTCTTGGGGACCTTCAATGCTGAAGAATTGTTTTGGTACCTTTCAACAGGACAATGACCCAACACACCTCCAGGCTGTGTAAGGGCTATTTGACCAAGAAAGCTCATATGACCTGGCCTCCACAATCAACCAAACTCAAACCAATTGAGATGGTTTGGGATGAGTTGGGCCGCAGACTGAAGGAAAAGCAGCCAACAAGTGCTCAGCATGTGGAAGACTTGCTTGGGCCAAGAAACACGAGCAAAGGACATTAGACCGGTGGAAATTTGTCCTTTGGTATGAGGAGTCCAAATTTGAGATTTTTGGTTCCAACCGCCGTGTCTTTGAGACACAGAGTAGGTGAATGGATGATCTCTGCATGTGTGTTTCCCACCGTGACGCATGGAGGAGGAGGTATGATGGTGTGTGGTTGCTTTGCTGGTGACTGTTGGAAACACATTCCAGGTGAAGCTGGTTGAGACAATGCCAAGCGTATGCAACGCTATCATCAAGACAGAGGGTGGCAACTTTGAAAAATCTCAAATATATTGTTACTTGTTTGTTTAACCCATTTTTGGTCACTACATGATTCCATATGTGTTATTTCATAGTTGTAGAACAATGTAGAAAATAGTCAAAACAAAGAAAAACCCTGGAATGAGTAGGTGTCCAAACGTTTAACTGGTACTGTGTGTGTGTGAGAGAGAGAAGGGGTCTGAATACTTTCCGAAAGCACTTAAGTCCCTACCATCCTTAAAAACACTGAAAAAGAGCTCTGCAGCTACGACAAGGCAGTCCACACTACGACGAGGGAAGAGGGGGAGAAAGGGAGATGAGGTTACAATTAGCTTTTGTTTCATTCGCACGTGACAAACATGACTCCCTCCCTTCCCCCCGCCCTTCCTTCGAGGAGTAGTGGGGCCTCGTTTAGATCTGTTTTTGTGAAAGAAAGTAGAGCAGGTTTCACTGTGCCGTGTGTGTGTGTGTGTGTGTGTGTGTGTGTGTGTGTGTGTGTGTGTATAAACACAGCTCAGGCGGCATGACATGCAATGCGGGAGCTGAGCACATGGCCCCGCAGAGAGAGGAGACCGAGGGGGAGGGAGAGTAGCGGGGGAGGAGGGAGCAGCCAGGCTGTACTCACTGAATCACTTTTGCAGAACAGCGGAGACAGATTGCGCTAGGCTAGCCTAAGCTAGATAGCGTGAGCAGCAGGCAGCCAACCACATTGCAGACAAACTACTCCTTCAGTGCACGCCGCTTGGTAATTAGCCTGGGGGACAACGGTCTTTTCACTAGCGTTTGTTGTGATCATCAGTAACCGTAAACCTGTGTGTTGTCTTCTCTCTAGATCCCAAGTTGGAATAGAAAACTTCAAGTTGCTCTAGGCAAAAACAACAAAAGAGTCGCTTTTTAGTGGAAAATACCTACTTTAGGGTGTGTGTGCGCAAGCGCTGTGTGCGTGCATCTGTGTTCAAACTGGGTGGTAAGTGGCCTAATTTGAGAATGCTTGCCATGTAATGAGTTATACAGTCGTAGCGTTCCAGACCTTGCTGCAGTGTTGTCAGTCACTATGAGGAAGAGTTGCTGAGGACGAAAGGCCACTATCAAAATTTGTATCAATCTTTGACTGGCACTGTACTTTGCTAGAATGAGAGCACCATGAACAATACAAACATTGCAGACAGCAACTGTGCCCTCTTCTCACCTCCTCAGCGGTTGGCAGGGGATGGAGTGGTAATTACCGGCTGTGTGGAACTGAACTGGAAACACACTTCTCTAACATCCGTTATATGCAACCTGTGAGTCAAAATGTACTTTATACAGACAGAGCTGGAGGAAATGACAAAACATGTAAGATTGCTGTGACAGCTTGGGTAAAGGAACAGCACCTTTTCATAAAACTGAAAAGAGCAGAACAATTCTGTTGCTCTTGAAAATTGATGGCTCAGACCTGACCAAGATGTGGTTTCAACACTGCAATAACAATGCTTCAAACAGAAGATACTGAATGCTCAGTCCCAAATGGCCCTCTATTCCCTATTTGGTGCACTAATAGAATATGCCATTTAGAAGACGCTTTTATCCAAAGTGACTTAGTCATGTGTGCATACATTTTCGTATGGGTGACCCCAGGGGGAAATCGAACCCGCGACCCTTGGCATTGCAAGCACCTTGCTACCAACTGAGCCACACAGGACTACCAGGGAATACTTTTGACCAGGTCCCATAGTAGCTCTGGTCAAAAGTAGTGTACTATATAGGGAATAAGGTGTCATTTGGGACACACACCTAAGTTTGCCTTGAGTACCTGCCTACATTACCTCAACAAGTAGCCTCATTGGAGTCTAAATCAACACCAACAAAGAATTTCCAAAGTGCCCCGAGTTCATTCCCAGGCTCCTCCAGGTCCTAGTAAATAGCATTAATGTTCAGCCAGGGTTAATTCCCCTCTGTGTTAAACCACTTACAGATGGAATAGGAGCTGACCAAGGAACAAATAAACACACAAACCCCAATGAGGACAGACCAGTGGAAGTAATAGTTCACTATTCCAGCTTGGGATCTGGTGCTGCTTTAAAAGGACGTGTCTTTCAGAATCAGAAATGACCAACTAGGTGACCCACTTCAGTATTATAGAGACTTCTTTTGATGACGTAAATCCTTACAAATAAAACACTAACACTTCAAATCCTGTGATTTCCTCTAAATAGAACAGTTATTTCTCCTTTAGACTGAATGAATTAGAAAAATGTCAACTGAAATCATTGAGTCAAAGAATTGGATTTTAACTAGGTTAAAATCTCTGCCTGTGACGAACTCAAAACATGAGCTACTCTTTAAAACATATTTGCTAAATCAATTACTTTGTATTACATTTATAAATATATGATTTGTAGCAGACATGAGCAGCTTCCCCACCACATGGAAAAGCACACTTGCCCTCCAACACACAGCTATTCTGCATCCCAAACAGGTTCCGTCAGTCGTTCTGCCGCCAGTGAAATCTAATAGGCTGGTTAAAACGAGCCTGGTGTTTACGCGTGTCCCCTCCCTCCCTTTTCACCCTCCCTCTCTCCCTTCAGTTAGTGGCTAAGCCTCCCTCCCAGGCAGTTCCAGGAGAGGAGCTAGCTAGCTCTAGCACTGAGCTGTGGCTGTAGCTGTGGGCGGGGCGAAGAGGGGGGCCCATCACGGGGTGACATCATATCGCTCTGGCTAGCCATGTGCTCTCTGCTCATGTGGCCCTGTGAGCAGAGTGAGGCAGGATGGAGGGAGGGATGAAAGAAGAGGGAGGAGCCCCAGTGCTGAGCACGTTAGCGTTTATGAGTCCCAGCCATGGCGCAGCAGAGAGTACAAAGCCGCTCTCTCTCCCTCTCTCACACACACACACACACACACACACACGACAGCAGCAATGAGGTCAGATAGAGAAACACATCCCACGTTAGACAGTCGTAAAATCTAAAAATATAGCGTAACACATAGGACAACAAACTACTGTAGGATAAAGTATTGAGAAAAACATCAAACCGTGAAGCATACGGAAGTAATGCTTGCAAGCAGCAGAATCTTTGAAACATTACACACCAGTGTTGGTTTAGATACCACAAGAATCCCTCTAACACGTGATGCAGGCAGGCAGCGTTATATTCAAGTTCCTCGTTCGGTTTGGTCTTGCTAGCTTACTCACTCTCAGTCACTTCTATGAAAGGAGGAAGAAATTAAACAGAAGTGTGACTTGACTTCTCAGCAGAGTGGCTGTTGGCGAGAAGTAGCCTCACAGTGACACTAACCTCAGTGCAAAACAAGAGACATGCTCTGATAAGACACCCGGCCTGAAGATAAGAGTCTGTATTCATAAAGTGTATCCTAGTAGGAGTGCTGATCCAGGATCAAGTCCCTTCTGACCAAAATAAGTCATTCATTATGATCCAAAAGGCTAAACTGATCCTAGATCAGCACTCCTACCCAGGAGGCCATGTTGTTCAACAAAGGTGACAGACACACAGGGCTGCCAGCATCACTGCCCAAAGATGAATCAAATTAAAAGTAATCCTTTGCCCAAATCCTCTTATTCAACCTCTCTGGTCTGGTCCCTCATTGGTCACATTAGCAGACTATACCGCCGCTATGCTGCCCCTAGCCTAAATAACAAAAAAGGTTGAAGAGAGGGGATCAGGAAGGAGCATGCGGGGAGAGAGGTGCGTGCAGTCGGGAATCGTGTCCTGTACCGTACTGTCCATGTCTGAACGACAGCGATCACACGCTGCACTTTTAAACACCTCTCCATCTCCTTTTCTTCTCACCCCTCCCTCGCTCTCCCCCAACCCACCACTATTGGAGCTCAACCAATAACAATTAGGGAAGAGAACTGCGTGACTCAGCACGACTTCTACAACTCAACTGTTACCAAGAAGAGAGGCCCGCAATAGGTTAGTGTGTGTACTCAGCTCGTCTATCAGGAAACCCTGGTCTCAGTCTGACGTCCATAGATATGAGTACTGAGAAGGAGCCACTTACAGTAAACTGATGAATAAAGGGAAGACCAGAGAATGTGGGTGTGTTATAGCACTGGAAACATGAAGCAACTACACACATTTTGGCCTGTGTCACATACTTATAACTTCAAAAGTAATTCAAGTAATTCAAAAATTTTAACCAGTATTTCGGTCCAGCAAACATTCAATATTTAAGCTGGAAATAAACTCAATCTCCCCCATCCAAAAAAACTAAATTCTGACTTCCCTCTTCACTAAATAAGCTCAAGCTAAATTCCTACGGCTAAAAATGGAGACTGCCCTGCAGTGCAAATACATCACGAGTGGAAAATGTCTGTAGTTGTTTGTTTCCCGGCCGGTACATGTGCTTTAAATACACCCTAAATCCAGCTTGGCTGTCGAGAAGGGGTGGGGGTGCTGGGTCAGTCTGCTAGTCGAGCACGACACACTAGAGAGGGAGGCAGGGGGAGGGGGGAGATTGGGTGACATGAGTTCTGTGGACCCACACTGCCCTAGTTTCCCGCGCTCCTAACCCTGCCTCCCAGGGAGTAAAACCCCACTGCTGTCACACACAGGATCAGATTCTCACCAGCAGAGGATAGGGGTGTGTGTGTGTGTGTGTACAGTACCAGTCAAAAGTTTGGACACACCTACTCATATGGTTTTTCTTTATTTTTACTATATTCTAAAATTGTAGAATAATAGTGAAGACATCAAAAGTATGAAAATCACACATATGGAATCATGTAGTAACCAAAAAAAAGTGTTAAATCCAAATAAACTCAAAAAAAAAAAAGAAAAACGTCCTCTGTCAACTGCATTTAATTTAACGTGTAAATATTTGTATGAACATAAGATTCAACAATGGAAACAAACTGAACAAGTTCCACAGACAAGTTCCACCCTGTGCAAAGGAAAATAACCTCACACTCAACATCAACAAAACAAAGGAGATGATAGTGGACTTCAGGAAACAGCAAAGGGAGCACCCCCCTATCCACATCGATGGGACAGTAGTGGAGAAGGTGGAAAGTTAAGTTTCTCGGCGTACACATCACGGACAAACTGAAATGGTCCTCCACACCGACAGCGTGGTGAAGGCGGCGCAACAGAGCCTCAACAACCTCAGGAGGCTAAAGAAATGTGGCTTAACACTTAAAACCCTCAAACTTTTACAGATGCACAATTGAGAGCATCCTGTCGGGCTGTATCACCGCTTGGTACCGCAACTGTTCCGCCCACAACCGTAAGGCTCTCCAGAGGGTAGTGAGGTCTGCACAACGCATCACCGGGGGCAAACTACCTGCCCTCCAGGACACCTACAGCACCTGATGTCACAGGAAGGCCAAAAAGATCATCAAGGACAACAACCACCCGAGCCACTGCATGTTCACCCCGCTATCATCCAGAAGGCGAGGTCAGTACAGGTGCATCAAAGATGGGACCGAGAGACAGAAGCTGTTTTTCAATCTCAAGGCCATCAGACTGGTAAACAGCCATCACTAACATTGAGTGGCTGCTACTCATCTCATATGTATATACTGTACTCTATACCACCTACTGCATCTTGCCTACGCCGCACAGCCATCGCTCATCCATATATACATATTAATTCCTTTACACTTGTGTGTATAAGGTAGTTGTGGAATATTACTGCACAGTCAGAACTAGAAGTACAAGCATTTCGCTACACTCACATTAACATCTGCTAACCGCGTGTATGTGACCAATAAAATTGATCGATTTGAGACATATGACTAAGAGAAATGGAATAATGTGTCCCTGAACAAAGGAGGGGGGGAGAATAAAAATCAAAAGTAACAGTCAGTATCTGGTGTGGCCACCAGCTGCATTAATTACTGCAGTGCATCTCCTCCTCATGGACTGCAACACATTTGCCAGTTCTTGCTGTGAGATGTTACCCCACTCTTCCACCAAGGCAACTGCAAGTTCCCAGACATTACTGGGGAGAATGGCCCTAGTCCTCACCCTCTGATCCAACAGGTCCCCGACGTGCTCAATGTGATTGAGATCCGGGCTCTTTGCTGGCCATGGCAGAACGCTGACATTCCTGTCTTGCAGGAAATCACACACAAAACAAGCAGTGTGTCTGGTGGCATTGTCATGCTGGAGGGTCATGTCAGGATGAACCTGCAGGAAGGATACCACATGAGGGAGGAGGATGTCTTCCCTGTAATGCACAGCGTTGAGATTGCCTGCAATGACAACAAGCTCAGTCCGATGATGCTGTGACACACCGCCCCAGACCATAACGGATCCTCCACCTCGATCCCCCTCCAGAGTACAGGCCTCGGTGTAACGCTTGTTCCTTCGACGATAAAACACGTATCCGACCATCACCCCTGGTGAGACAAAAACGCGACTCGTCAGAGAAGAGCACTTTTTGCCAGTCCTGTCTGGTCCAGCGACGGTGGGTTTGTGCCCATAGGCGACGTTGTTGCTGGTGATGTCTGGTGAGGACCTGCCTTACAACAGGCCTACAAGCCCTCAGTCCAGCCTCTCTCAGCCTACTGCGGACAGTCTGAGCACTGATGGAAGGATTGTGCTTTCCTGGTGTAACTCGGGCAGTTGTTGTTGCCATCCTGTACCGGTCCCGCAGGTGTGATGTTCAGATGTACCGATCCTGTGCAGGTGTTGTTACACGTTGTCTGCCACTGTGAGGATGATCAGCTGTTCATCCGGTCTCCCTGTAGTGCTGTCTTAGGCGTCTCACAGTACAGACATTGCAATTTATTGCCCTGGCCACATCTGCAGTCCTCATGTCTCCTTGCAGCATGCCTAAGGCACATTCATGCAGATGAGCAGGGACCCTGGGCATCTTTCTTTTTGTGTTTTTCAGAGTCAGTAGAAAGGCCTCTTTAGTGTCCTAAGTTTTCATAACTGTGACCTTCATTGTCTACCATCTAAGCTGTTAGTGTCTTAACGACCGTTCCACAGGTGCATGTTCATTAATGAAGCATGTGAAACCATGTTTAAACCCTTTACAATGAAGATCTGTGAAGTTATTTGGATTTTTACGAATTATCTTTGAAAGACAGAGTCCTGAAAAAAAGGACATTTCTTTTTTTGCTGAGTTAATATTTTATATTTGAGATTCTTCAATGTAGACACCCTTTACCTTGATGAAAGCTTTGCACACTCTTGGCATTCTCTCAACCAGCTTCATGAGGTAGTCATCTGGAATGCATTTAAATTAAAACAGGTGTGCCTTGTTAATTTGTGGAATTTCTATGCTTCTTAATGCATTTGAGCCAATCAAGGTAGGGGTGGTATACAGAAGATGGTATTTTACCAAATAGGGCCAAGTCCATATTATGGCAGGAACAACTCAAATAAGCAAAGACAAACGACAGTCCACCATTACTTTAAGACATGAAGGTCAGTCAGTGCGGAAAATTAAGAACTTTGAAAGTTTCTTCAAGTGCAGTCGCAAAACCCATCAAGCGCTTTCCACAACAGGAAAGGAAGACCCAGAGTTACCTCTGCTGCAGAGGATAAGTTCATTAGAGTTACCAAATTCAGATTGTAGCATTTATTTGTGCTGCAGAGTTCAAGTAACAGACACATCTCAACATCAACTGTTCAGAGGAGACTGCATGAATCAGGCCTTCAATGTCAAATTGCTGCAAAGAAACCACTACTAAAGGACACTAATGATAAAAAGAGACTTGCTTGGGGCAAGAAACACAAGCAAAGGACATTAGACTGGTGGAAATCTGTCCTTTGGTCTGACAAGTACAAATGAGATTTTTCGGTTCCAACCGCCGTGTCTTTGTGAGACGCGGAGCAGGTGAATGGATGATCTCCTGCACGTGTGGTTCCCACCGTGAAGCATGAGGTCGTGGTGTGATGGTGCTTTGCTGGTGACCCTGTCTGATTGATTTAGAATTCAAGGCACACTTAACCAGCATGGCTATCACAGCGGTCTGCAGCGATACACCATGCCATCTGGTTTGCACTTAGTGGGACTACCATTTGTTTTTTTAACAGGACAATGACACATTACACCTCCAGGCTGTGTAAGGGCTATTTGACCAAAAAGGAGAGTGATGGAGTGCTGCATCAGATGACCTGGACTCCACCATCACCAGACCTCAACCCAAATGAGATGCTTTGGGATGAGTTTGACCACAGAGTGAAGGAAAAGCAGCCAACAAGTGCTCAGCATGTGGGAAATCCTTCAAGACTGTTGGAAAAGCATTCCAGGTGAAGCTGGTTGAGAGAATGCCAAGCATGTGCAAAGCTGTCATCAAGGCAAAGCCTGGCTGCTTTGAAGAATCTAAAATATATTTTGATTTGTGTAACACTTTTTTGGTGCATGATTCCATGTGTTATTTCATAGTTTTGATGTCTTCACCATTATTCTACAATGTAGAAACTATTACAAATAAAGAAAACCCTTGAATGAGTAGGTGTGTCCAAATTTCTGACTGGTACTGCATATATTTTGAACAAGCACACACACAGCGAACATAGCAACAGGAACTCCATCACATCACTCCAGAGTTAAATTAGGTTTGTTCAAGACCTTTGTACACCAGTCCCCTGCTCGCACATAGCTTTCAATATGCTACCTGCCTGTATCACACATCATTGAACCACTTACAGCCATTCCTTTTCAACCACAAAAGTCTATTAAAAATGTTTTAATCACGTAAAAATAATGTAAATAAAAAGTGTATATAAAAAATGAGCTTTAATACTTTTTCAAAGGGGTTTTAATGAACTCTTGGTACATTTTGGAGACTCTGGTCTGTCTATACCCCAGGCAGAAGTGCATATCCAAACAGTTTAGCCTTCTGCTAGAGACTAGAAACTCCCTTTCCTCCCCAGTCCTCACCTGGACTAACCTGACCAGACCTAATGACATTGCCAAGAACACCAAGGAGCTAAGGATATACAAAGCAGCTCCAATAGCCTACTGGCACTAAAACAAATAAGAATTGTTATCATCTTAGTTAATCTGAAATGAATTGCCGTTTATACCAATTTTGTCCCAGGCAGTTTTCCCACACAAGCCGCCACCTGTAGGAGTGGTGGATCAGGCATACAGTAGTTCACACACAATCAGCAGGAGACAAAGGGCTAGGCAATCTTCACTTGACAATGAAGAAGCAACAGAAAAGTTCAATGCTCAGATGGTACCTAGCAACACCACCAGACAGTGAACCAAGGGTCAGCAACAGGGACAAAACTGTCCCGGTTGGCAGGGGGGGGGTTAGTTAGTGTAAAAAGTTTGTACCTGAAAAAGAAAAATTACATAAAAGTAGGTTACAAATATCACTAGGAATTATGCAAAAAATGGGTTTAATTTGGTAAATTTGTTCAAGTATTCACACACATAAAAAAAGGCACATTACATGACCAACAGTATGTGGACACCGGCTTGTCGAATATCTAATTCCAAAATCAAGGACATTAAATATATCTTTATCAAGGTTAAGTTAATAATTATGCTTTGGTTGATGTATTAAACCACCCAGACACATCAAATATGCAGTCGTCCTTTTGAACTGAGCTGCAGGACAGGAAGGAAACTGCTCAGGGATGTCACCATGAGGCCATTGGTGATTTTAAAACAGCTACTGAGTTCAATGGCTGTGATGGGAGACCACGGAGGATGGATCAACGACATTGTAGTGACTCCAAAATAATGACCTAAATGACAGCGTGAAAAAAACTCAAATATACAGAATAACGTGTGTAAAAGGCACTGAAGTAATACTGTAAAAATAATAATAACCTGGCCTAAATGCAAAGCCAACAACCGATCAATGAGCAACTGCCTCATGGTATGTGTATGCTTGACATAAGCAAAGACTGGGGAGTTTTACAAGATGAAAAGTAACAGAATGGAGCTAAGCACTAGAGGAAAACCTGCTTTACACCAGACACTGGGAGAGAAATTCACTTTTCAGCAGGACAATAACTTACAACATAAAGCCAAATCTACACTGGATTTGCTTATCAAGAAGACAGTGAATGTTCCGGAGTAGCCAAGCTACAGTTGCTTCCAGAGGCAGTTTGAAACTCAGTAGTGAGTGTTGCAACCGAGGACAGGCGATTTTTACGCGTAAATGAGACAACGGTCACGTTCTGTGAGCTTGTGTGGCCTACCACTTCGGGGCTGAGTCATTGTTGCTCCTAGGCGTTTCCACTTCACAATTACAGCACTTACAGTTGACCGGGGCAGCTCTAGTAGGGCAGAAATTTGACAAACTGACTTGTTGGAATGGTGGCATCCTATGATGGTGCCACGTTGAAAATCACTGAGCTCTTCAGTTCGGCCATTCTACTGCCAATGTTTGTCTATGGAGAGTGCATGGCTGTGTGCTCTATTTTATACACCTGTCAAGAATGGGTGTGGCTGAAATAGTCGAAACCACTAATCATTACACTCTACTTTCTTCAAACAAAGCCTACGAGATACGACACAAAACTGACTCTACTTCCATTGACAGGGAAAGAAGTAACATTAGAAAACTGGAAAATCCACACATTCAGATGATGAAAACGCAGAGTGAAAATCTACACTTAATTCAACAGCTAATTCAATTCCATCGTAGTCCTTTGCTCAACCATGCAGTTATTTTAGCTTGCTTACCTGTATATATCGGAGGGCGCTCCTCAGGACACTGAGGTTAGAGGTCTTCTTCTCATCTGCATTGGGGATGTTTTTCTTCAGGGTATCAAAGCACTCCTTCAGGTGAGCCCGTCTGCGTAAGGGATGGAGGGATGAAAGAAGGGTAGAGAGAGAAGTCTTAGTGAGAGGGAGGATGAGGTCTGATTTCACACATTCAGCTTCTTTAAAGAAATAAATGTTGCAAACCAATTTCCCATTTAGGGCTAATAAATAATTACTACTAACATGAGACATATTGAACAGGTTTCTGTTTTCGTGGTAAAACGTCTGTGTTAAAGGATACAGGCAGGGGTAAGGCAACAACTCCTCTGCTTGGTCCTGTTTTTGGCCATTATAACCCTACTACTACAGTACAGGGAAGTACAATCAGAATATTGAAAGCCATTAAAAAAAGTCCAAGATATGACCAATTATTGTCTGACAAATGCCATATCTATAGATTAGACATTAGTGAATAAATGAGAGTATCATTTTTTTCTTAGAACAGGACAGAGAAGTAAGCAAGCAAGTCGGTTGGAAAAAGACGTGGGCAATAATAGTGTACACCTAATCTCACCGTAACCTTAAACTGCCCTGTGCAAAGAGCTCAATCCACTGTTTAATAAAAGGTGACCATGGGAGAGAGATGCACCCACCTGTTTTTCTCAAGCTTGTTATGTACTTCTCTTGTCCCTGCCCTGTAAAAGCACAGATCGGAGCACATTATAAGATTGGGTGTCCAGAATGGGCAAGACGACGAGACTCACTGAACAAGAATCAAATCAACCAACAAATATAAAAGTACTCCATCATCTCTGTTACTTTACTTTAACAATATACTGTATAATATGCACAGGCAGCTAATTGGATCTGATTACCGCTCAATTGACCAATCAGGACACTCATTATAGAGTACATAATCCAAGAGTTATTTAGTCCAAAAATCTTTCAGTGTAGGGACTTTTCATGGTTTGTGATTTCTGATACCGTTTTACCTTACCACTCAACATGTGACTTACAATCACATCTACACACACTCTTTGCTACAAAATAGCCCCCCCCCCCTCAAAAAAAGGAAAACTAAAAATGCAAAAGGAGATTAAAAAAAAAATCTAACCAAAGTGCAAACCATCTCTCCTATAAATAACAAAATTGGCCACTTACCCTCCAGGCCTCTTCTTCCCATCCAGGTCAGGGGGGCTGCCTCGGCCCCCAAAAGGGCTGGTCTGGGCCCCACGGGGTGTCTGGGGGGGCCCTGGCTGGGGAAGTAAGGCATGCAGCTGGGGGGCTGAGACGATGGAGCCAGGGTAGGGCTGCACCAGCTGGGGCGACTGCTGCTGCAGCAGTTTATGGTTGCCAGATTGGGGGGAAACCATCTGCGGAAGGTGATGGTGGTGGCGATTCTGCTTGTGGTTGCCAGATTGGGTCAAAGGCAAGTGGTGGGAGTGGTCTGTCTTCACCTGAGGAGAGAGAGACAAAAGTGCACCCTGTCCCTGGTGGTCGTGCCCTGGGGAGTGAGGGTCCCTCCTGGGGGAGGCCAGGTAGGGTGCTGCCCCGGCCTGGGGGGACAGGGTGGTGGAGGAGGGGGTTGGGACAGTGGGGGGCAGACCTGTGTGGTTGGAGGTCATCATGGGGATAGGGATGACAGTAATGGGCATGGAGGGGGGTGGCAGTGGGGGCAGGACAGGGGCGGGGCGGCGCTCCGAATGGGGGCAGGGCTCTTCTGCTCGGGTCACATGGTTCATCTGGATGGGGGAGTAGGAAGTGACATCATTGCACCTGTGGGTGTGGTCAGACAGCTGTTGGAGGCGAAGCTTCTCCCCCAGCTCATTCTCCTCTGTGGGGAGAGAAAGAAGGCATGGTTACAGGCTAGAGCACGTTAGCAACCGTAAGAGCCAAGAATGTTACCAGAATTTCATTCAATTTATCAATAAATATTTTGATTGTACTAGCTTCGTCAACAAAGGAACATCTGAAAAGTAAGTGCAAAAACATTTGACCGTCTAAAAAAGGAAACTCCTCCATAGCTCTGGGACTGCAGTTGGGTTAGCTCTGGTAACATAGACTTCACCACCCACTGGTAACGTAGACTTCACCACCCACTGGGTTGAAAGCAATGACCCCTAACCTCTGCCATGACCAGAGAACATCGTTTTCAAATAGGTCAAGCAGCATAGGTTAGGTACCAGCAGAAACATGTCTGACAACATTTCCAGAGTCATTTGACTAATCTCCATCTCGTGAGCCAGGTTCACTCCCAATGAATACTACAATCAATAAACAAAAACAGGGGAGGAACACTAGGGGTGGCTGGAAGGAAGCATTCTGCCATCCATTCACCTAGCTAGCACACTATGTTTACAGCTTATGTTGCATGTTCTGAAATGAAATATGATGCCAGACACTTCAATAGGGCTTTTACAATGCTGACATACATTCATACCAGACCTGCAGCCAGACCTCATCCTGCCTCCTGGACCTCTGCCAGCTTATAAGAGCCGTATAATGCAGCCGCAATGCCTTGCCAGCCAGAACCTTGAGACTAGTTAGAAGAATTGACATATTAAAGCAGCTCGTCTTTGAGGGAATCCTGTGGGCCCTGGTCAAAAGTAGTGCACTATATAGTGAATAGGTGCCATTTCCGAGGCAGCCAAAGTCCTATATTTATACAACGTTGCTCTTGTTGGCACTGGCTGGCTACAAGACAAAACTCAAATTCTGTTTATTATTTTTATGAGTGGATTTACACACTTACAGGTCTGCAGCATGACAGGAGGACTGACAATATGTGTGGTAAAAGCTGGGCTGAGCTCAGTGCGAGACATTTTTTTTTTGAAGAGGAAGTGGGGTATATTCCAAGGTCAGTGTGTTCAAGTAAAAGCAGGTTTTATGCCTCTTGCCCAATCCAGGTCATACTGGCATGTAAAAAGGGATATGTTCTGTTGGGACATTGCAAGCTTCCGTAATTCCCCAAACTAATCTTCTTACTGGGGACCCATATGCAACGACTGTAATATGTGTAGGCCTAAATACTGTAATGAAGTATTTGTAACTTTGAGCTGAAGCAGAATAGTTTTTTCTGAGAAACTTCCATGTGGGATATCTCCACATCTATTGAAAGCCCTCAGAGAGAGAGCTGCAGGACGCGGTTGGAAACACATCAGAAAATGTATTGTGGCAGCAAATCAATTAGACAAAGCTTTTATTCAGCCCTCTAACCCAATGTTGTGACTGAAAACTGAACAAACACATTGTGTTGATGTTAGCGCAGTACTGAGATTGAAGACATTGAACAATTGAAGCGCAAAACGCTTATTATTTAGGAAGCAACTGGTTTGTTAGAACGTTTCAGTACTGATGCTCTTAACATTAGGTCCACGTGCGGTCCTGGAGAATGAGCTCCAATTGCGTTTTCCTAGCTCCTTCAACACATTCCCGTCTTAGAGTGGGGGAGAAAAGACGACAACCTGGACAAGCCAGAGAGACAAAGGAAGAGAGGGGGGGTTGAATCCCTGAGTTCTAGCAACGACCTTATCTCTCTTCATCCAATCGGATTGGAGAATCACCAACAGCATGCGTTTCAATGTGTAGATACTATGGGGGCGGGGGAAGGGGGTTGTCCAGTTGCTATGGTAACAGTGGTGTTAGAACCCGTCAGACACAAGAGAGCTTTACAGCCACCCTTTACATCGATAAGAGGCTGAGCAGATCCGAGCTAAACATGGCCATTACAGCACGTTAGCTACACAAGACTACCATATCCAGTTCAGTGGGAGACTTGATTCAATTGGGTTGTTCAGACAACTTCTCAGAAGCGTGGGATAAATTGAGGACATGCAACAGTGTGTGGATTGGGCCCAAGCTGTGGTAATTTACCTGATTACAGGGAGGGTGAAGCTACATGTAGTCGAAGATATTGACAAAAGCAAAAAGTTTCAAAGAATAAATAACAGTGTGTGTGTGTGTCTGTCATAATAATGCTATCTGGCTGTGCATCTTCCAAAAGAGGCCAAGGCACACACGGAACATGATTTTGCAGTTAACACAGACATTGGTCATTTGTTGTTCAGAGCCAGGCAATAGGAACAAGCAACAGCTCTACTCTCCCCAGCACAGCAGAGGCTAGATCGTCACGGTGACATTGAAAGCCCCCTCGGTCTTAGATATGAAGAGTTGATGATGTTCTACATACTGCCTACTAAGATTAAACAGAACGGCTCAAACTGAAACTACATTTTGGTTGGCCTTTTATAACACTAGTAAATTGTTGATCAGAAGAGGTCTTCGTATGTTTGTTCCTTGTCTAGAAAGAAACAATTTGCCTTTATACTGACCTGAACTAGATCTACTTAAGTTAGTGAAAATGAAAATGTCCAAGACCCGGGGTTGTATTCATTAGTGCACACTGTAGCACTGTCATCAGTGTAAACACCGTCATCAGTGTTTAACCTCTACCTCAGGCCTATCTGGTACACTCAATAGTGACAAAGTGCAGTCAGAGTTCAAAGTTCAGCAGCCCTGAGAAGATTCAGTCCATTAAGTGCTCTTCTCCCACATTCAAGAACAACCCATAAAAACCCAGGAGGCCTGGATTGGTTAGGCCAAACCCCCGAAGGACTGGATTGGTTAGGCCAAACCCCCGAAGGACTGGATTGGTTAGGCCTTGCTCGGTCACAGTCCCAGGGTAGGATTCAAAGGTCAAACACAGTATTAGTTAACAACAGAGACAGGAATAAGTCCTCCTCTACATGCATCTGAGAAGGATGGTCCTTTAAAAACCCATGACATACTTAAACCATCGTTTAAGTGCAGAGTGTTGTGAGCTTGTCATTTGTTGAACAGGCAGTGGTGTCAAAACTCCTAAATCAAATTGTATCGGTCGCATATTTTCCAGATGTTATCACGAGTGTAGCGAAATGTTTATGTTCCTAGCTCCAACAGTGCAGTGATACCTAACAATACACACATATCAGAACGAGAAATGTCAGAGTCCGAGAATATAAATATACACTGAACAAAAATATTTGAAAAACGCAACACATAAAGTGTTGCTCCCATGTTTCATGAACTAAAATAAAAGAGCCCAGGAAGTTTCCAAAACTCAAAAATATTCTCTCAAATTGTATGCACAAATTTGTTCACATCCCTGTTAGTGAGCATTTCTCCATTGCCAAGATAATCCATCCGCCTGACAGGTGTGGCATATCAAGAAGCATGATCATTACACAATTGCACCCTGTGCAGGGGACAATAAAAAGTCACGAAAAAATTTGCAGTTGTGTCACACAACACAATGGTCACAGAAGTCTCAAGTTGATGGAGTGTGCAATTGGCATGCTGACTGCAGGAATGTCCGCCAGAGCTGTTGCCAGAGAATTGGATGTCAATTTCTCCACTAACTTCATTTTAGAGAATCTGGCTGTACGTCCAACTGGTCTCAAGCGCAGACTATGTGAAACCACACCAGCCCAGGACCTCCACATCTGTCTGAGACCAGCCACTCTGCCCGCTGATGAAACTGTGGGTTTGCACAATCAAAGAATTTCTGCGCAAACTGTCAGAAAACGTATCAGGGAAGCTCATCTGCGTGCTTGTCATCCTCACCAGGGTCTTGACCTGACTGCAGTTCAGAGACGAAACCAACTTCATTGAAGGTGAGCATTTTCCCACTGGCACTCTGGAGAAGTGTGCTTTTACAGATGAATCCCGGTTTCAACTGTACTTTGCAGATGGCAGACCGCGTGTATGGCATTGTGTAGGCGAGCAGTTAGCCAATCTCAATGTTGTGAACAGAGTGCGCCATGGTGGTGGTGGGGTTATGGTATGGACATGCATTAGCTACAATGTCCCAGTTCTTCCATGGCCTGCATACTCAGACATGTCACCCATTGAGCATGTTTAGGGTGCTCTGGATCGACGTGTATGACAGTGTGTTCCAGTAATATCCAGTAACTTCGCACAGCCATTGAAGAGGAGTGGGACAACATTACACAATCAACAGCCTGATCAACTCTATGTGAAGGAGATGTGTCGTGCTGCATGAGGCAAATTGTGGTCACACCAGATACTGACTGGTTTTCTGATCCACGCCCCTCTCTGGGGTAACTGTATTCCCAATCATTTGAAATCCATAGATAAGGGCCTAATGAATTTATTTAAATTGACTGATTTCCTTAAATGAACTGTAACTCAGTAAAATCTTTGAAATTGTTGCATGTGGCATTGATATTTCTGGTCAGTGTATATGATGGTGTGTATAGACATATTAATAGAAATGGTGTGTACAACAGTAGTTATATAGGATGAGTCTTGACTTGGTTACAGTATGAAGTGGGTAAAACACTATGGAAACATTAAAGTCACCAGCTTTTAATGACTATTGACTATGTACACAGGTCATAACTCCTGTCCTCTCTCTGCAAATGAATGACTGGTGAATACACAGCTGTGGATAAGGTAGAGGAAGGGGTTTTCGTTTCTTTCACCATTTTGGTTCTCAACCAAAGAGTAATCAGATGTGAAAGCATTGACCTAAGGTGTGAGAGAATGACACCCACTCCATGGTTTCCGGTAAGATCGGGGGCATAGTTGAGGATAGCCTCGTTCTCGTGCTATTTATAAAGATACTTTTGTGAATCCAGGCGAGAGTCAAGTCTGGTATAACGTTACTGCATTAGTGTGTCAATTAAAACACTAATTTCATTGGTAAATTGGTTGACTCAAGACTACCTACCACGTGTTCTTATCTAATAACATACACCCTTTCAAGGTACAGTAAAAACTTGATTCATGTTTGCACTGCTTGCTTGACTTACTACTAAAGATCTATTGAAATGTTGTCTGGTTGTGTTTAGCTCTATGGCCTTGATAGGTTGGGGATAAAAACATGTGTAGTTCCGCTTATATAACCAAAGCACATAGCAGAGGAGTGAGTACAGTAGAAGGGGAGAAACACTGCCCTACTTTCTTCCATACTGATCTAGCAGCAGCACTAAAGAGAAGAGAACAGGGAGGGAACGAGGGGGCCTCCGAGTGTAGGAGTGCCAAGCATGCACGTGGTGAAAGGGGCGGTCCCCGTTGCAGATGGGGCGTGGTCAACTTGGACACGTCACCAGCAACAAGCAAAAAAAACATTCAGCGATTAGCCGAAGGTTTCTTTACTAGGCATGTTCTATCTAGCCTACATATTAGTTTAAAAAGTGTCATGTACGAAATCACATACATGTAATGGTGTATTCATACAGCAATTTTAGGAATTCAAAAGATTGAGCGCCACAAGACCGAGAGGGAAACCTGAATCTGTCATATGATCCCCTGATATGTCAGGTCAGATGATGTAAAACGTCTTCAGCACTCGCGTCGCCACCGCCCTTTACTGAGATTAGTTTTTTACATTTTTATGTAGAATAATGAAGAAGGTTGCTATACGACTTTAAAAGTCGTCGCTAGATGTTAAACTTACATGGTTTGGCCGAAAGCTCATAGTTGGAAACAGTGCTGCAAATAAACACGATCGTTTCAAGATTTGATAGGAGGCGCGTCGATCGACGAGTTTGTAATGCAGTAGAATTCACATGGCTACATTGTGTCCTGTCACACATCCAAATGATATATTTGTAGCCAACTTCTTAGCACAATGATCCAATCTGAAATAGACTACTATTTGAAATCACACCTCCAATTGCTCAAGACATTTGAGACAAGGACGTCTGATTAGTCACGACCCCCAACGCAAACAAAGGCAATACAAATCAACTGTGCACTTAATCTTACATTATGAACCAAATGTTTAATTATGAAGAAAAAAATGACTGAGGTTAAATGCATGCAGATTATCTTTTCCCAGGAGAATAATCTTATAGATTTGACACATCTAAATAACGAATTAGTTTGATCCTTTCAAATCGTAACGTTGAAAGCATCTAAAAAAAAAAAAAACGATAATTGATTGTAACCTTTACATACCACGTGCCTTCTGTTGTTGCTGGGCTTGCAATTCCAAAAACTTGGCTGCTTCTAAAAGCGTCTCGATGCTCATTTCTTCTACGTATTGGAAACTAAACGTTACAAGCAAAAATTAAGCGAATGTTACAGGCTATGCACTTTATTTTTCAGTGTAAGGATCCAGTACTTCAGTCAGCAAAATTGAAGAAAAAGGTAATCGGATACCCCTCGTAGAAACTCTTCCACATACGTAGAGGAGTTGCAACAAGATGGCGCTGAGTATAGTAGGTAACAAATCAGGGCCAAAAGCATACAACATAAGACCGCCCACACATGTATTCCCTCCCATACACTAAAATAACAAATAAAACACGACATGGAGTATTGCAATGACTTGACATACAGGCATTGAATTTCATAATGCTACAACACAAACTACACGTTTTCTCATCACAAACTACACGTTTTCTCATAGACTCCTAATCCACGATTTGTCTGTGTCCGTTCACGACAACACGTTTATATATTATTAACATATCATTGCCTAATAGCTAATCACCAGCCGAGAACAACAAAGTATTGAGCTTGCAAACTAGTAGAGTAGCCATCATTCTCATATTATGATCCGGTCTCTGGGTCAGTGGCCTTAGCAACCAGCCATCATTGACCGAGATACTTTGTGTGTATGCATTGATATGTAGGCTACGTGTGCCATTTTTTTTATGTAGTTCTGTCCTTCAGCTGTTCTAGTCTAATGATGTTCTGTATTATGTAATGTTTCCTGTTTTGTGTGGACTCCAGGAAGAGTAGCTGCTGCTTTTGCAACAGCCTAATGGGGATCCTAATAAAATACCAAATATTTACCACCATACATGTATTAGTCATCAGAAATGTCTGTTTAAAGTAATGTAAAGGGAAACATGTCATTTATTGACCGTATTGCAAACATTTGCTGTAGTTGCCATCATAAAGGTACAAGTAGTCAGACAAAGGGCATGGTGGAATGGTTCATTAATAAACAAGGTGGTACTGGGCAGGGCGGCTTGAAACAAGAGCAATTAAAACGTTTGCTATATAAAGAGATGGTACGCTTTTCTCTCCACATGGCGCAAGGTCGTGGACACTCGGCCAACTGGCTGGCTGTTGGGTGAGTAGTAATTTTCCTCAGTTTAACTCTGAGCAGTAACTGCTCTGTTACTTTGTGGACAGCATACCTCTTGCACTTAGGTAATTAACAATCATGTATCTTTATGCTTGTTTGTGGGTTTTACTGGATTGACAGCTATTTTTAACTGTTTTCCAAGACCAAGGGTACCATAAATCCAAACCAATAATTTAAGTGGCACCTCTTGTGAATGGAAGCAACCATGATGTATCAAAAATCACTGACCTCCCATGATTCTCACACACAGGAACTGATCAAGTCAAAGTCCTGCTGTGTATGCAGTGGTGACCTCTCATTCAGGGCAGGTCACCTGTTTTGAGCCCCACATGTGTAGGGCAAAAAATAAAATGATATGTATGTAACCAATGTGAAATCGAGCCCAGGCGAGGAGAGAGACAGAGGCTATACTGTTACACATACACACCACATTTTGGGGGGCTTGCCTGTTTTGCATGTTATTTTGGCATTAATACATGTCACATCAGTTTGCAAACAATGTAAAAAATATATATATATAATTGTTAATAAAGCTGCATACACACACTGTTTTCTTGAGTAAGGCAGCTCCAAAATGCAGGTGTTTCAGCCTAGCTCAGTGCTTTCTGTGGTGGTAGAGAGCCAGCAGAAAATGGGAGCATTGCACCGTGATTGGCTCAGTGTTCTGTCACTCATGGGGACAGTACTTCATCACCAAGTTTTAGTCCTCAGTAAGGGTAGACATCCAAAATGTCAGCCCTTTGGGTCCTGCCATATAATTATTACAAGTGCCATTCCAAGAAGGCTCATTGTCATTGACCACAGATGAAATGACATCAAATCAAGTTATGTACAGCAGCTTTGATTGGACTGATCATGTCAACATCTTACTTTCAAAGTCTTAACTAGCAGTCATCATGAATCAAGTCGATAATCTACTGGCAAATCCTTTTAAATCCTTGTCATATGAAGAGAAATGATAGATAAAACATATCTGTGCTCATCGGTCAAAGATTACACAACAAATTGGAAATTGCAAGTTCATCAATCAGTCGTCTGGAAGGAATCAGTGGCTAACTGCATGCATTGTAAAGTAACTACTAATGTGAGCCTGCTATTCAATGGAGTGGCTGTGTCCCCCCCCCCCCCCACAAGTTCCCACAATAAATCCAGAGATTGCCAGACTGATGGCCCACAAAAGACCACCACGCCACCTTCACAAGGTGAGTCCAAAAATGACCTGTATGCTGTTGCATAAATTATGTAATATGCAAGGGAGATATGTATACTGTAGCTAAGAAAGTAATACTAAGTGTATGTTGTGTAGTAAGATGTTAGTAGCCCATGTGCCTTAGCCTAATAATTGTCTATTTTCACCAATGCGGTATTGTAAACATCGTTCGTGGCCGGTGTCTGCTTGTTTGCCAACTTTTTTTGTACAGCTTTTAGTGCTACTGATAGTAGTGGGGGCGTGCAAATTCAGTACACATTATTTAACGCGTCAAATGTTATTACGACGTACCTTTTTTGAACGCCATTTGGGTCTTTGCATGTCAATGTGCCTCACCCTAAATAGTCTATTTTCACCTTAATTTCACCTGTTTTAGAGAAATGTAATCATTGAATATTGTAAGAGCTTTCAATGTTTATATGCCCCCTTTACTTATCTTACGGTTCTGACTTGTTGTACAGGGAGTACACTGTAAGAACGGCCCATGTTCTGAATTCTGTCGTTGTAAAAGTGTTGAACAAATAGTTATGACTATGTCCATCGTCGCTCGCTCATTAATGTCTTAATTGAAATTACAGATTGCCTCATCTGCTTGTCGTTCCCTTATGCCATAGTTTGTACATCTCAATTGTCAGTAGAAACCACATTTGATTAAGCAAGTCAGCCATGTTTTTTTTAAAGTCCATAAATGAGGCTGAATTAATTGTTTCTCTGCCAATGGTAAGCCTGATCACCGACAACAATGAGACAGCCAATAGGGAGGAGGTCAGAGACCTGGCCGGGTGGTGCCAGAATAACAACCTATCCCTCAACGTAACCAAGACTACAGAGATTATTGTGGACTACAGGAAAAGGAGCACCGAGTACATCCCCATTCTCATCGACGGGGCTGTAGTGGAGCAGGTTGAGAGCTTCAAATTCATTGGTGTCCACATCAACAACAAACTAGAATGGTCCAAACACACCAAGACAGTCGTGAAGAGGGCATGACAAAGCCTATTCCCCCTCAGGAAACTAAAAAGATTTGGCATGGGTCCTGAGATCCTCAAAAGGTTCTACAGCTGCAACATTGAGAGCATCACTGCCTGGTACTGCAATTGCTCGGCCTCCGACCGCAAGGCACTACAGAAGGTAGTGCCTACGGCCCAGTACATCACTGGGGCAAAGCTGCCTGCCATCCAGGACCTCTACACCAGGCGTGTGTCAGAGGAAGACCCTGAAAATTGTCAAAGACCCCGGCCACCCCAGTCGTAGACTGTTCTCTCTTCTACCACATGGCAAGCAGTACCGGAGTGCCAAGTCTAGGACAAAAAGGCTTCTCAACAGTTTTTACCACCAAACCTTAAAACTCCTGAACAGGTAACCAAATGGTTACCCGGACTATTTGCATTGTGTGCCCCCCTAACCACTCTTTTACACTACTGCTACTCTCTGTTTATCTTATATGCATAGTCACTTTAACTATACATTCAGGTTCAAACTACCTCAATTGGCCCGACCAACCAGTGCTCCCGCACATTGGCTAACCGGGCTATCTGCATTGTGTCCCACCACCTGCCAACCCCTCTTTTTACACTACTGCTACTCTCTGTTCATCATATATGCATAGTCACTTTAACCATACCTACATGTACATACTACCTCAATAAGCCTGACTAACCGGTGTCTGTATATAGCCTTGCTACTCTTATTTTCAAATGTCTTTTTACTGTTGTTTTATTTCTTTACTTACCTACAAACAGTTTTTTTTAAATTTTCTCCGCACTATTGGTTAGAACCTGTTGTATTCGGCGCACGTGACAAATAAACTTTGATTTGAAACAAGGCTCCGCTGAAAGCCTGGTGTAGCAGTAGTAAGGTGTTGGGACAGCTTTATGGAGGCCCTAACAGTTTGTGGGCACCGTTTGTCACCACTATAGTGCAATTATTGTATTGTTTAGTGGCTTTGCTGGCATGCATCCCAAGTTACAACCCCCCCCCCAAGATGCTAAAATCGAGCAGGAAGTCAATAATGGCCTTAAAATGTATGTATGTGTATATATATATATATATATATATATATATATATATATATATATATTTTTTTTTTAAAGCACTACTGTGATAGTGACAGTTGCACTCACAGAGCTGTGAACTCAAACATACATATACACTGTCTTTTCAGCTGCACCATGGAGCACATCCTGACTGGTTGTATCCTGTCTGGTATGGCAACTGCCCGGAAGGCCCTACAGATGGTGGTGCGGACGGCCCAGCGCATCACTGGGGGCGAGTTCCCAGCCACCTAGGACGTACATGCCAGGCGGTGTCTGAGAGGCCAGAAAAATTGCCATGGACTCCAGCCACCAGAGACATGGACTGTTTACCATGTTCACGTCAGACAGGCAGTACCGGTGCTTCAAGGCTCAGACCAACAGACTCCTAAACAGCTTCTATCCCCTGGCCATAAGACTGGTAAATGGCTAACTACTGCTCTCCCTCAGGTGATCCACAGGACTCTACCAACTGACACAATACACTTACAGCCACACGCACACACCCCCTCACACCTATGCTGCTGCTATAATGATTACATTTATTACTACCATAACGCTGCTGTTCATTGATTTATATATTATTACTATCACTGCATTGTTGGGAATGAGCTCTCAAGGTAAGAATTTCATGGAAGTGTTTTACACCCGTGGTATCCTGTGCACGTGGCAAATGAACTTTGGGTCCACTTTTCCTGGTATTTACCACTAAATCCCTTTTCAGGAAGTTTGTCTGTTCGGCTGCGACCTCATGTGACAATTGTGCGTACAGGCACACGAAATACTGGGCATCCTGCATTAGGTTTTGTTTTAGCTAAAGTGTGTGTATGCAAAGTTCATTCATTACCGACTCAAGTCAATACGACCGACCGTCTAATTGTGATACTAAGACAGGCCACTAATAAATAGGTGGCTACCCAGAAAAGCTATATTTCATCAACAGGATACAAGTGGATGAGCTGCAGCTATGGACTGCCCTCTTGTGGTTGCTTATGGAAGCTGCATCCTAGACAAATGTCTGGGATAGACTACCTGTGTGTAAACACTGACTGAACATGGAAATACACAAATAACATGGTACTAAAACATACATTTATCAAAAACATTGCTCTAGTCATTACAACCTTGACAAGGAGACTTGCAGTGAAACTGTACTGGACCTGCAAATAAGTATATCTTACACAAACACTGGACACGACAGAACAATACCGGTAAATTATGTTCTCAAAGTCCCTGCCTGTTTTTCTATTTTCTCGCTGAGTGAACGCGACCCAGTACTACAGGTCAACTATGTTCCATTATATCCCCAGTGGCTTGGCCACCACTCTAAGCAGTGTTCTTCAGGTAGGTCCAGTTGGTTCAGCATGTCCTTGTTTTGGCCTTCCACCCAGTGGATCTCCACAGCAACGTCCTGCTCCTCAGCCTTCATGTTCACCAAGCACTTGAATAGGAAGTGTTGTACAACACTGGGGCTCTGTGGCTGCATCACTTCCTATCCAGTGGTACCTACTTCCTCTTCCTGTGTTTCAGCAGGTACTTCCTGTGGCGCGGTTTCCTGTTTGTGTCGTGGTGGGTAGTGCTGTCTGTGCCAATGTGATATTGGGTGTTGTAGAGGTAGGAGAAGACTCCACGATGACATCCTCCGCTGTCCTCTATTGGGACACAGCTGACCCCCTGAGAGTTGACTCCATCTGCCCTGTTGGTCCCGGACTGTGGAACACTGCCTGGCCCCTGTGCTGCTGTGGGAGTGTAAATCTGAGTGTGAGCTATATGGGATGTGTGTAGTGGAGTGCTGCAGGCTCTGTGGGTGCTGGGCTGTGGCTGAGGAAAGAGTGGTGGAAGTACCACTGGGGGGCGCTCTGGGCAGCTGAGGTGTCAGCCTTGGTCTCTGCATCTCTGTCTCCTGTGGATCCAGGTGTTCTCCACAGCTGTCAGGAACAGACTCTGCTCCTTCCTCCCACAAGGGACACGCTTGTGTAGCACCTGCAGAACACAGATGACACAGTTGCTGTGTATTTTGAGTCTACAATCTATGATTTGTATACCTCTGTTGGAGAAATTGGGTTAGGGTGTGTGCTTGCAGAAAAAGTATGTCCATGAATGAGTTGTGTACATGTAAATGCTTAGTTGTCTGTGTGTGGCTCCTAAGTGTGTGTGTGTGTGTGTGGTGCTTGCTGTATGTGTCAGGGTTTTTTCTGCACATAAAAGTATTGGGCGGGTCACCTAAGTGTTTTTTTTCGGGTGGACTAAGTCCAAACAGTAATACAAAAGTGTATGTGAACCAAACATTTTTTTGGGGGGGGGGTGGAAAATGTTTTTTCAGCGTAAATGACTAAAACCAGATAGATAAGGGACCTATATTTGTTGTATAAGATCAACATTGAAAACTTAATGACATTTCCTTAATGTTTGAGCATGAGAACAAGCTCGTGTGGCCTGCCACTTCGTGGCTGAGCCGTTGTCACTTCACAATAACACCACTTACAGTTGACCAGGACAGCTCTAGCAGAGCAGACATTTAACAAACTGACTTGTTGGAAAGTTAGCATCCTGCAAATGTTTGTCTATGGAGATTGCATGGCTGTGCACTCAATTTTATACACCTGTCAGCAACAGGTGTGGCTGAAAAAGCTGAATCCACTAATTTGAAGGGGTCCATATGTGTATAGTACATTAATCCCACTAATGCAACAAAATGTGAAAAAAGCTAAAGGGGGTGTGGACTATAGGTATACACAACTGAAATATTTTATTCAAGTAATTTGAGTAACTGATGGTTAATGGGCAGTCACTACCATTATGGGACATTCATTCGTGGTTCTATTGTGTTATAGCATTTAATGTAATTTAAAACCAAATCGAATCCAAAATGTGACAAAATAATTAACCGGAACAGACCTCAGAAAGCACTAATAAGCCAGGGCAAAATGCATAGAATTGCAGGAAAATAATTTTAAAACAGCAAAATTCTCTCAGCTCCATGGCAAAGTGTGTATTGAGCTGCAGAAAATTTGCTTTAAAAAAACAGCTACATTTGCTCTCCCCTGCCAAGATTGGTGCTTTAAATTCTTGTCCGCAGGTATGCATGGACGGAACGACCACCACCTAAGCCCCTTTTTAATCCAGAAACAACCCTGTGTGTGTTTACCTTTTAGGTCACTGAGTGTCTTCTCTAGCCAGGCAGTGATGGCCTCCACGGGCCTGGGGTTGGAGGGTCAGCCTATAGAAGAGGCCTGGGACTGCAGCAGCATGAAGGACAGTGGCTTACGAGACTTCTCCAGTTTCCTCTCCTTACTGGGGGGAGACTGAGATGAGGGAGCTGGAAATAATGAAATATCCATTGACAGAGTATGTGGGATTTACCCAGGTACCATTGTCATAATATTCCTCTCTTCCGGTGAAGATGTATTCACATACATTGAAGTATGTAAAACACTTATTTGGAAAATGTGAATCCACCTGCCCAGACTAATAAAGGGTGATTCATGATGACAGTGTGGAGACTGCTGGTAAATGCACAATATCAATACCCACACGTACAGTATGTTGTTCAGACAGGCATGTTAGTCATAAACGAGTTCACTGGGACAGCATTCCTGAACCTGAAGGTGCTAAAAGACAAGTTTGTCCCAGTTCCACACTCATACTGCATGTCATTATACACCTGAGGCACTCAAGTTCACTCTGACCAAACACGCACACACAAACAAGCTTAGACATTGACAACGTGAGCTAGTAAAAGTCTCACTGTCCTATTCACCATGGAAACCCCTCTGGACGCCTGGGGTATGATGATGAAGTGAGGAGAGAAAAACAGAGCGGGAGGAGAAGAGAGGAAGTAAAATACTTCAGCTCACTCATTCTGTGTGACAATGAGTGAATGAAAGGGGGCTTGATGGAGAGCCAGAGGAAGTGAAGAGAGAGGGAGAGAGTCTTGGATTCCTGGAACCATTATGAGGACTCCTGTCTGTTTAGACCAGCTCACGCCACGGATGAGTCACGGCCTGCATACCTCTCTCACTGCTTTTCTCTCTCGGTCTCTTCTGTCCTTCCCCGTGACTCTGCTCTTTTTCATCTGCTGCTCATCTTATTGTCAACACATTGAATTGTAAATGCAATATCAAAATACACCACAAAGGGGCGCTCCTTCCACATGATTTAGTCCTACGTCCCTGCAATGACATTGGCCCTGCTGTGCCTTGCCTCAGAGCTGCTACTGGTGCCATGCTGCTATGGTGGAAGCATTCCTTATCTAAGCAAGTCCACACATAATGATGCCATGGGGCTCTACCTTATACAAACATACCGTATTGGTCCATAACATTTTATTTAAATGCACCCAATTGCCAGATCGGGTCTGCAATGAAACAATGCAACAATGACATTGTAATCAGTCAGACAACATGGCGAACTGACCTGCACGGAATGGAGGACTGGACTACGACCTTCAGACTGGTCCTAGATCAGTTCTCTGTTATCCTATGAGATAATGTAATTTGTGTGGTGGTATACTTACTGTATTAAAGACTAATGAAGACAGTCATGTTTAATTCACATATTCTCTTTCCATAGAAAAAAGGTAGCAGACTGGTCAATAGAAGAAAAAAATGGAATGTGTCTAGTCTAGACTCAGACCTGGGTTCAAATACATAAAAAAAAAAAAAAAATGTAATCATTTTTTATAATTTAGTTGGGCTCTATTAAGATTGCATGGATCAAAGGAACCAATAGAACATTTGCAAAACTACAAGCCCCCGCCCATCTGGCACTCCAGGAAAGCTAAAGCAAACAAAAGATTTCAAATAGTGTTTGAACCCAGGTCTGTCTAGTGAGTCTACACCAGACAGGCCTTGTTATAGCTGCTTCGTGTGTTTCTGATTGTTTCCCAGCCCTTCTCCCTCTGCTCAGTAAGCCCCTGCAGCTCAAAGGAAGAGGAAAAAAATCTATACAATCCATCAAGGATTGCAGCCTGTCTGTACAGCACATCGTTGACATAGATACACACACATCAACGCAGTACACACACTCATATGCACATACACACACAGATTTATACACAAAGAGATAAACATACACTCCCAGACAAAAGCACACACAGGAAAACACTTACACATGCCCACAAGCAAATAAACAGAAAGCACAGACAGGAAAGGACACCTCTCCTCATCTAGTCTGATGTGTGTACAGCTTTAAATCCACTCTCGGTCTCCATTGATTCATCTTTACTCTTTCTCTCCCTCCCTTTCAGTCTTTCTCTCTATTATTAATCTGACTCACCCACTCCCACATGCACTCAAATGTGTGCTCAGTCCACACACACAAGAAAGATGGCTTTCTGTATTCTGTTTTGACCACACCTCGCTCTAGTCGTCTAGCGTAGCCAGTCTGTCTGTTTCTCCCTCTCTAGCAGCCAGTCAGCCCCATTTGTCCAACTAGGACTCAAGCCTGGGAAATCAGCTGAACAGAGCCTCAGCATGGCTCCCCAGATAATAGGCCATTATTCAATTACTGACCACAAACAGACAGATCAGCAGAAGAGAGATGGCCATTTAACCATTTAACCTAGATAGGGATAGCCCCACCCCACTTTTCCTCTCCCTGTGGGGCCACCAGAACCTCAATACCAGGGTCTCTTGTTCCTGTTGACCTCTGACCCCTGCTGTAAATCTTCTGACTGGCTGCATGCCAGACACCCCCCCTGTACTGGGCCCACAGTGTCACATGACAGTCAGAGAATAGAGACCAACAACAGAAGCTAGAAGGCCATGAAATAGCCTGGCCTCCCCTTAACGCTCTCTCTTTGATTCTCTCATGTCTTGTTCCCTCTAATTCTCTCCCCAAGTTTCCTTTTATGGTCTTTGTACCTTCATTCACTCTCTCTCCATCATCCTCGATCTGTCTCTCTCCCCCTCCCTCGCTCTGTTGTGAAGGGATCTGATTCTGTCCATGTGCCTGGTGAGACTCACTTACTGCATTACACATCAGTTAGATGTGTGATCTCAGAGCTATTTATTGAATCACCAGGATGTGTTAAAAACACAGGCTGTGATGCCAGAGAGGAGCTAGTTACTAGTACACAGGTGTCTGCTCTAGTAATCCATGGGTTAAGTAGGCCACAGACACATGTACACTCACCAACACCCAGTCATATGCACAATTCATACATAGACAGACAGACAGACCCCCCTCCCCCAGGTGTGGGGTCATCCACACACTCCTCCCCAGTCTGCCTGGTAATGATGCAGTGCTCCACTGTGTAAAGAGAGAAGAGGAGAGGGCAGTAAAATGTAGGCCAATCTTTCTGCTCAACTGCCTTTGTGGTGAAAGGCAAACGAGATTACACAAAGACCAAAGTCCTTCAGATACTGTAACACTCCACTTCCCACCCCCACACCTCTCTAGCTCCCTTTAACTCTCGCTCTTATTCCCAATATTACCAGCTTTCACACTCTCACATTGATCTCTATGATGCTCTCTCTCATCTCATTCTATCACTCCTTCAGCGGCCCAAAAGCCTAATGGCATGGCGTGCATGTGCACACACTCCTGCCCCAGCAATGGTTGCCTGGATACAGCAAATTAGGGTAGGGACACAGAGGGCGGGTTGAGTGCTGCCTGCGTTCTCTAAAGGAATGGGCTGGAGAGTGGAGTGGGATGGGCCGCGAATGCATTATTAAGGAAGTGTGTGGAGGTTGGGAACATCTGGAAAAGCAGCAGGGGTATAGTTAGGACATGCCCTTAGATGACTGGGGAAGAGAGAGCGAGAACATTAGAGAGAGCGAGATGCCATGATTATGCCTTCCTCTTCTACTCTCCCACTATAGATGAACTGGTTGGGAGAGGACCCGAGGGGTACTGCCCACACCGCCCACCAGAGCCAGCTTACCAGAACAGTAACGTCATCATAGAAATTCCAGGCCAGAGCCCAGTGCATTGTCCGTCCCTGGCAGAATTCTGTGTGGTTCACTTTGGGCACCTGGGAACAGAAACAGACCGATACAGAACATTAGACACCACTAATAGAGAAGACAACACCAACAAGCGTTAGCAATACACACGTAGCTCTGCAGAGGCACATTTCCAGCATGTCCAGGTGATGGAGAGCTGCACTACGTCCTTCAAGGTGTGAACAGCACACATTTACACACAGTGCCAGAGCTGAGCACTTGTGTGAAGAGCCTCCAATAAGCATGAAGAACGTGGGGGGGTGAGACCAGTGTAAAAGACTCTTCAATAGTATTCACTATCCACTTGATACCCCCTCCCTTCACACTCACAATCAATATGTGGTGGGTTTCAGTGCCCCAGAGATACATGTCAAAGGTCAGGGAAATGGATCCCAGAGGAAAGAAGACACATCCCTCTATGAGAGCGCCATGTTGACCCCTAAACACTCACCAAATTAACCAAGCAGCGAGAGAGAACGAGGAAGATAGAGAAAAGTGCGCGAGAGAGATAAGGTGCAAATATCATTAGCATATTAATTAGGTCTCCTATTCCACCCCCACCCTCTTGCCTGCGCTGGACGTTGGCCAAGGATGCACTCACACTAATGAGCAGTGACACGCAGCGACAGCCCTCTGACACCTCTGGAGGATTGTGGGATGGTCCTCCCCCAGTGATTGACATGGTGTGTGTGTGGTTAACACCCTTGGGAGCTGCTGTGATGCCATTCTGGTGCCAGCTGCCAGTCATCCCCACTGAATTGGTCTGATAATCTGAGGTAAGCGACTGGTACAGGCTGGAGACTAACCTCTATAGTCAGATGGTCAAGTCAGTTAGCAGTCATGCGCTAGGGGCTAATAGCTAGGATAATGGCGCTAATGAACATTAGCGGCGCTGACCTACTGTGTGTGTGTGGGCCCTGCCATGCGTTTCAGTCATGCAACACTAATAGAAATCAGCTCAATCAGGTCTGGGCTGTGACATTGTTTAGCCAGCGTATTAGCCAGGCTTGATCCGTTACGGTTCAGAAGGTATCTGATCCCCCTCTTCCGTCTCAGAGGAGGTATTAGATGGTAGGAGGGAACTCATTCAACCCTCCATTACCTCACCTTGTCATTGGGTATGTATGGGGTATTCAAGTATGTTAACTCACGCCAGGGCTTGGTACAGTGCATATGTGTTTTGTATCCATTTGCGTGAGCTGTGTGTATAAGACCATGTATGAGCATCTAATGTCGTCTCGTCGGAGCTCCCATTCTGACAAGTGTCTCAACTCCTCCTTCAAAGGTGCCAGGCTGCACTTCTTTCCCAACATGCAACTGTACCATCTGGAAGAAAAATAATCTTAGGAGTGTGTGTCCAGCAGCCTGGGTATGAACTCCTGTCTAAGATCAAACAAGCCGCAGATATTGGATCTCCCTCCTTGACTCTATGGGAAAAAGAGCCTAACGGACTTTCTGTTTTTGTAGTTCTGAGGCAGAGTGGGTAACTACGATTTCAACTGTAGTTTTAATATATATATTTTTAGACATCAAAGCTCTGCTCCTCCATAGAGACTCATACTGGTCTCATTGTTGTTCTAGCTCTCCCTCTTATTTTATATATATATATAAAATGAGAGAGCGAAAGAGAGAGGGCTAGAACAACAACGAGACCAGTATGAGTCTCTATGGAGGTGCAGAGCTTTGATGTCTTGGCCCTGAGCAGGAGAGCAGATCAATATCTCCTCTGCAATGAAGAGATGAGTCTATTGTAATCGATACAACAGCATATAGAGCTTCAGTATTAACCAGCAAGGAGAAAGAGAAACCTAGCAGGGAGTCAATCTGGATAGGAAAACTAACAATGCATGACAAACCTTGTCTGGTTAGGTTGCCTTCCTTCCTGTCTAGATTAATTAGGCCTAGATAGTATATATCTATGAGCAATGCTATGTATGGTGAGGATGGAGTGTTTGTTATGTGAATGTCAAGTGTCAACACATCATGCACACAGAGCAGAGCACTACTTTCAGAACTATTGGCCAAAAAGTATACAAAAAAAAGAATGTCTTGAAAAATGTATCACTGTGTTTAATGTACAAGATGACATGTCGTCACACCCCGAGTTGTCCTGAACAGAATGAGGCTGTGTTTGTTTATTGTGAAGAGAATTCGCCGGGGTGCACACACCTGAATGCACTCATGACTCCTTTCAATGCTCACCTAAATTAAGATCAGTTTCTCTGAATTTCCTTGTGAATGCTTAACACTAAGAACATAGTTTATAACTTAGCTAGTCATGTTGGCAATAGAACAAGCTTTCAAATCCTTGTCATGCCCAGTGACCCAGATTGCGATTTATAATTGACAGTTTTTCGATTGCGTTAACAACTGTAACTGTGTGATGGCGGGGATAGTGTTGTGTTCCAAATGAAACAACTACAAGTGTGTTTGCACAGCTAGGAGAGCTCAAAAAAGCACCTTATAGTTGAGACTCTTCTTTGAGTCATAAAAGTGGATTACAATTACTTAGAAACTGTGTCCTGTGTGACCACTTGGAGACACCAGTTAGTCCTCTCACTCAAACACTTGTCATTGTTTAGTCTTATGATACCCCACATTTACCAGGAATATTCTTATGTTACTCAAGGTATCCAGATTATTTTGTTATCAACAAATTTCGCAAAAAGTACAGTAATTGTAAAATGCAGATATAATCAGTGTAATGTTTGGATTCAGTCTTGTCAGGTGAACTGTTGTGTATTAATTAACACATTCTCTCCAAACTGCTCCTAATCAATTGCTACCATAGTTATGCATATTATTTTAATATTTCTTCTGTAAAAAATATTTCAATGTAGCCCTATCCATATAGGCCAATTCTCACAAGTTTAAAGGGTTGAAATGAGAGAGAACACCTTTATACAGCACAGACTACTACAGCCAACCAGATTTGAACAAGGTTTTGAATAAAGGTTTAATAAAATGAAATAAGAATTTGGTGACCTAAATGCCATTCATTGAAAGCACTGAAAGGTTTGGGAATGGGAACAGGAAACAAGCCCTCTCTGAAAAGTGTCCACTGTGTTTGAGGGCAACACAACACAAAAACCAATCTGGCTAGATAAATATCAACTAACAAAAAAAGCCGGATGAGCTTGATGGCATTCACTAAAAGCCTTGAAAGATTGGGGAAGAGCCCACTCAGAGAAGCGCCCGCAGAATGGAGGTAAGGGTGGGAATGTTGGGGGTGAGAGGATTTTGGGTAGGGTTGGGGGGCAAAAGCCTCGCCTCAAGTGGCACTATGAAATATTGAGGACCTGTAATATCCCCAGATGTTCCCCACTTTGTCATGCAGCGAGGAGGGGCTGAACATTCATGTTAACACACAAACAGCTTCCTCACTTCCTTCCTCCAGAAAGATCTTCCCACCCCAAAAAACAAAACTCTCATGGGGGTCAGACAAAAGCATTTAGATTCTTGGCAAAGTCGTATATTTCTTTTTAAATTTATTTTCAAGCAAACCCCTCCAAGAGTGATTATCATATCAATAAAATACAATAATTAGCAGAGGGCATCACTTTGACAAGGGGGAAATCAGCTCCTTTTCCTGGCTGGTGGTTGGGGTGTGCTTGACTGTGTGTGTGTGTGTGTGTGTGTGTGTGTGTATATCTGTGTGTGATAGTCTGGTGAGAGTAATTACAGCTCAGTGTTGTTGAAAGGGAGGGGGGGGGGTTGGTTGAGGGGATGGTGGGTCTCAGAGGACCAATCAGAGGGACTGGCTTGGTTTCCGTGGACACCTGGCAGTAGCTCTGCTGTCCCAGCATGCAGTGTGTGGAGTGACAGCCTGCTTACTGCTGCCTTGGCCCCAAACACACTACACACATGGCAGGAGAGGAGAGAGGGAGGACAGGAAAGAACAAAAGTCGGAAGAGAGGGAGACTAGGGCGGGCACGCCTTCCCCTGTGGCAGACACTCATCTATGGTCTTTACACAAGCCAAGCGCACCACCAAGTGTGAACACACAGACACATGCACAGCCAGGCAAACAGACAGAGGGAGACAGACACTTTTCCCCCTGTGAGGGCCACTCATCTTTCCACTGAAACATATGTGCACACCGACGCGCACACACACACACATGGTTGACAATCATCTTTCCACACAAAAATATGGTAGTGACACACACCTTTCATGTCAGCCACTTGTCTCCCAGTCACCACGCATGCGTGCGGTCTGATTAACTCTAATAGTGCGTATCTCTCCCACTGCATCCATGTCTCACTCCACTGCACCACTGACAGGCCTTGTAATGGTGGTGGTGGTGTGTGGAAGAGATCTGCACGCTCCACACACAGCTGTTCCCTGTGGGCGTGCGGATACTGCCAGGGGGTGGGTGACTGTTTATTCCTGGTGCCAATTCATTAAACAAACTCTGGGTGACAGCTCCATCCCTGCATCCCATCTGTCCTGCTCTCCTCCATCAGTAGTCCTCTCATTCTTCAATCTCTCACTTTTCCTCTCATCCAAAATTGAAAAGGTGCATTTGTAACAGAAGGTAATGAACAAACACCCAACAACACCAACACATAACCATCAGCTTGTTCTATATTATATTTGGGGTTTAGGAAAGTGGCGCAGATATGAAGCATGAGCAATCTGAAACCAATCTGAAACGATCTTGAACGCTACCCCACTTCCTTCTGTGAATGCTCAGTGTACTGATGGGGACCAAAATGTTGTGTTTGTGAACACAATATGCGCGTGCGTGACAAGTAGGCGTGTCTTGAGTTGCAGGCTGTCATGGATGATCCTCTTGACAAACTCCAGCTCTCCGCCCTCAGCCATGATCTCTGTCACCCCACCTGTGTTCACTGAGCTGGGGGGAGGACGACGAGGGTTCCTGGAATTTACCCCCTGGGGAGAGGAGGACAGAAAGGGAGGGGAGGAAGAAGGGAGGGGAAAAAAAGAGGGTCATGGGGAGAGTAATAAAGGGTAAGAGAAAGAGGAAACGTGACAGGAAAAGAAGGAAAATGAGAAAAAAATGATCTGTGAAAAGGAGATGAATAAAGCAGTTATTCCAGATACTCAAAACACTTTCAATCTAAAATAGGCCTTACCTTAGCCTCTAGTTGGTTGGCGAAGAGGGGAGGGTTACAAATGCAGAAGTCATAGACAATGGCTGACTTTAGAGCGTCCATTAATAGGGTCTTCTGGGGAACTTGAGACAGGGCAAGGACACGTTATCAACAAGGTTTCAAGCCATCTTCCTTTCAGTAGTACATTACATTACGGCTACCAATGGCCAACTTGCCACTGACCTTTGAGGAGGTCATAGAGGTTGTTCTGCTCTATGCTCCTAGTGTCTATAAGCTATAAATCAGTTATAGCCTCTCATAGCACCACATAATGAAACAGTTGACCTTTGATGAGGTCCGAGAGGTTGTTCTGCTCTATGCTCCTAGTGTCTATAAGCTATAAATCAGTTATAGCCTCTCATAGCACTACATAATGAAACAGTTCACCTTTGATGAGGTCTGAGAGGTTGTTCTGCTCCACGTTCCTGGTGGCGTAATCAAAGCAGATGTCATCTACCTCAGTAGCCAGGTAATGCCAGCCATTCATAGAGGCTCCCAGCAGGGGGTAGATACAGGACGCTCCAGTACCTGGGGATATAACACACTACGTGAGGAACAGGGTGTGTGTCTGAGTGTTAGTGTCTGTGGCAGTCTTTTTAATGCCACTCCCGCTGTCTCCTATTGTCCATAACAGAATAATAAGAGGTGAGCCAGACAGCCATGATCAGATCATCCAGGCCTAACAGAGACCAGGGCCTCTAATCTAACTGACCACAGTGAGGTCCCCTGGGACAGTAGAGATGGGTGAGATGGCCCCCGGCCAGGTTAAGGCTTGGGAGAGTAATTCCCTGTGGATATCCATCAGGAGAGTGACATCTCCAATCAGCTTACAGAATGGACCAGGGTCACCAATCACTAACCTGTTTCTCTCTCTAATGAGCTAACTGACACACATCACAGTCTTTGATAGAGCAGGAAACCAGCCATGACATGTGGATGGGGATTTGGCCAGTGATCAACAGGAAATAGATGTGGGATCTGAAGGTGGACATGCCAACAATCATGCAGCCCCTCTCTGCCAGTCTGTAATGCCAACTGGCAGCCAGCTGCTCTGGGACTAGTTAGAGTCAGCCTGTATTAAAAACATGTCTCAGAGTAGGAGTACAGATCTAGGATCAATCTTATTATGATCTCAAAGGCAAAACCTATCTTATATCAGCACTACTCTAAGACTTCAAATATGTGTCTTGGGCTAGACCTGCGCCAGGCAGCACCTCTCTCCCGGCCTGAAAAGTGCATCGTCAGGCAGCTGCCCTTATAGGCTATGTCCCAAATGGCACCCCAATCACTATACAGCACACTACTTTTGACCAGGACCCATTGGGCTTTGGTCAATGCACATTGTAGGGAATAGGGTGCAATTTGGGATGCAACCACGATGAGTCATACCCAGAAAGATTACTGCTGGAGGAATATACCCTGAGCAAACAAACACGATCACACATTAAATACCTTTATCACTCTCCATTACTGATGTGATGTTTGTATGCGAATTAATGAGAGTTTATTCATCCTATTCAGCATCGAGGATATTTGTGCACTTTCTTTATATAGACAGGTGAGAAATCCACCATCTGATGTAACAACTAAGAACCAGTGGAGGGATTAAAGGGACAGGCCATATAAAAGCCATCTATTCTTCTACAGAAACAGGACATAGGATCGGAGTGGTGGTAATTATGCATCCTAGCAATTATGGTTGAACCAACATGGATGGTTCATTTGGGTTCATTTCAAGGGAGAGAGAACAGGATCGGCAGAGGGGCCATATTTATAGTGGTTATTGGAGGTCATAATTCTACCGATGTCGATGCCCCTGCGTGGTTCCCCTTGGCCTCCGACCAGGTTCTCCACCCAGTGGATGTAGTTGAGTCTGAGGCACGGTGGGGATGAGACGCTCCAGAGGGATGTCCATGGTCAGCCCAAAGTCTTCCTTCAGCAGGGTACAGGTCAGGGCTCGCACCGCCTCTGGCTCCTTGAAGTTCAGCCTGCAGGAGAGGGGGGGGAACAGTTACAATGCTAAAGTATCTACCCCTATAAACCAAAACCACAAGTAACTACACCTATAAACCCAGCCGTAACACATTTTTTGGAAACTCACAAAGAGCTACTAACCACAAGCCCTAAATAGAAATGGCAAATCAATTCTACCCCAACAGTGACTACCCTGCCACTGCTGCTTCTCCTAAAGACCACCCTACAGGCTTCCACTGACACAATGTCACATAAACCACCAATCTTCCAGGCAGCACTAGACTGCATTCACACCTTCCTCCATATCACTCATAGCCCAGTGCTCCATATCACCCATAGCTCCATATCCCTCATAGCCCAGTGCTCCATATCACCCATAGCTCCATATCACTCATAGCCCAGTGCTCCATATCACTCATAGCCCAGTGCGCCATATCACCCATAGCTCCATATCACTCATAGCTCCATATCACCCATAGCTCCATATCACTCATAGCTCCATATCACCCATAGCTCCATATCACTCATAACTCCATATCACCCAATAGCCCAGTGCTCCATATCACCCATAGCTCCATATCACTCATAGCTCCATATCACCCAATAGCCCAGTGCTCCATAGCTCCATATCGCCCATAGCCCCATAGCTCCATATCGCCCATAGCCCCATATCACTCATAGCCCAGTGCTTCATATCGCCCGTAGCTCCATATCACTCATAGCCCAGTGCTCCATATCGCCCATAGCTTCATATCACCCCATATCGCCCATAGCTCCATATTGCCCCATATCACTCATAGCCCAGTGCTCCATATCGCCCGTAGCTCCATATCACTCATAGCCCAGTGCTCCATATCACCCATAGCTCCATATCGCCCATAGCTCCATATCACTCATAGCCCATAGCTCCATATCGCCCATAGCCCCATATCGCCCATAGCCCCATATCGCCCATAGCTCCATATCGCCCATATCCCCATATTGCCCATAGCTCCATATCGCCCATAGCCTCATATCGCCCCATATCACTCATAGCCCAGTGCTTCATATCACCCGTAGCTCCATATCACTCATAACCCAGTGCTCCATATCGCCCATAGCTCCACATCGCCCCATATCGCCCATAGCTCCATATCGCCCCATATCACTCATAGCCCAGTGCTCCATATCGCCCGTAGCTCCATATCACTCATAGCCCAGTGCTCCATATCGCCCATAGCTCCATATCGCCCATAGCTCCATATCACTCATAGCCCAGTGCTCCATATCGCCCATAGCTCTATATCGCCCATAGCTCCATATCGCCCATAGCGCCCATAGCTCCATATCGCCCATAGCCCCATATCGCCCGTAGCTCCATATCACTCATAGCCCAGTGCTCCATATCGCCCATAGCTCCATATTGCCCATAGCTCCATATCGCCCATAGCTCCATATCACTCATAGCCCAGTGCTCCATATCGCCCATAGCTCCATATCGCCCATAGCTCCATATCGCCCATAGCTCCATATCGCCCATAGAACCATATCGCCCATAGCTCCATATCCCCCCTAATTACTGCTCATCGCACGTCAACCACCACAATGAAACCCGATGACAAATTAAATAAGGAGCTTATCAATATACACTTCCTCACTTAATGATACAGAAATAATATTTTCCAGCATTAACCAGACCCCCACCAAACAGACCCCCACACCTCCTTCTCTACATTTCTATGATTTTCACTGACTGGAAAGCACGTTTTGGGTTTGGGAAACACACAGACAGAGACACTGCCTGGAAAGCATGTTTTGGGTTTGAGAGACAAAGAGAAGGGACAGATGTGTAATTAACCAGTCTGTCTGCATTCACACCTCCACAGACAGCAATTAGACACCTCCTGGTGATAGGTTGTCTGGCACCTCCTTGCTGGGTTTGGGGGACAAGAAGGAGAGTGTATCCACCACAACTACGGCGGAGAGGAGAGACTATCACTGATGACGAGCAGCACTACAGGGCGAGGACGAGTTAGTTTCCCCAAAAGGCACATAGCCTGAGTTATATAGTACATATGTGACAGACTGGGGATCGAACCCGTGTCCCTCAAGATGGTGTTAGCCCGCTGAGCTAAAGCCTATCCACTAGCTCAGAGTGTCTTCAGGTCTCACAGTTCCGCTCTTCTCAGAGTCTCGTTCAGAGCCTGCCTGCCCAGCCCCCTATTTTTAGACCGTGACGAGTGTGCACGTATGTACTGCAGAACACTACAACGGCAGGTCTCCATGGCAACCACCCGGTCCCACCGGCACACACAGGCAGTCAGCTCACGTAAATCCAGCCACGCTGGAGCAATATGGCTGATACCGGAAGAAGCGTGAGCGTGCACGAGATCGAGACATACATTGTAGGGTGGATGTTTGTGCACCAGGCGGTGGTGGCGATGGACGGTGTGGGGCATGGGACAAACCCGGTAAAACATGTTTATGAGAGAATTAATCTTGTAGGTGTGCAGGTGTTACAGGAATAAGATGAGTGAGGTGGATGGCAAATGATAAGGGAGGCCTAAGGGAAATTTTCGTAATGAAAACAGAGAAAGGTTGTGCGAGGGAGGTAGGTTGAAATCTTCGGAAGGTTGTGGGCTGTGGTGGATGAGTGGACAGGGAGAGTTCTGGTCTCCCTACGGACTCCAAACTGCCTGGGCAGAGAGGCAAACTCAGCAATTTCTCTCTGCATTAGGAAATACAGATTGTGAGAAACAGATGACAGTAACAAAGAGAAAGAGGGAGTACATCAATTAGAAGGGAGGGGGTGGGATGGTGTGTGTGTGTGTGAGACAGAAAGTGTGAGAGAGAGCAAAATAACAGCAGAGGGAGACAAAGAAAAATATGAGGGAAGTGAAACTGATGAGCACTAGAACAGTCCTAGGGCAGTGAGATGAACAAACCCATATCTACCTAGGGAACCAACTGCCGCAGCTGAAGAAGCCAGCAGCAAGTAAGCCCCACGCCTCCACCCTCCGCTAGCGTAGTCCATCAGCACAGAGAGAGATGGAGAGGTGACCTTCAGGGCAAACTCATTTTTATTCTGAATGCACAGTAAAATTATTTTACAGATTAGCAGCTCCTCTTCCCACTTCAGGTTGTGCACTGAACACAAACTGTATTGACTGTTCCTCATTCAGAGGTGTAGCCAAGACTGCACTTTAAATTAAGGCACTTCTAAGTATGTAGAAGAGCTTATTAGGTATAACGAAAAAAATATTTCAAGGGGAAGTTGAAGCCATTCAAAGAAGCCACATTTATCTTCAGTAAAGCGCTCTACCAATCCAAGCCCATGCAGATCAGGGGGTATCATCGGTTAACGAGCGAACCAATCAGAGAGGTCCTGGTAATCAGTTGGCTGTAATCAGTAACCCAGTCGACCAATCAAGGAGGTTGAGGTGATTTAGTGCACTTCCACCATATAAGCTACCTATCCAGTTCATTCAAATCTGAAAGGTTAGTACATTGCCTTCAGAAAGTATTCATACCCCTTGATTTATTCCACATTTTGTTATGTTGCAGCCCGAATTCAAAATGGATTAAATATATAATTTTCCACCCATCTTCACACAATACCTCATAATGACAAAGTTAAAACATGTTTTTAAAAATGTTAGCACATTTATTGAAAATGAAATGGAGAAATATCAAATTTAGATATTCACACACCTGAGTCAATACTTAGTAGAAGCAGCTGTGAGTCTTTTGGGGTACGTCTCTAAGAGCTTTGCACACCTGGATTGAACATTTTTTGCCCGTTATTCTTTTAAAAATTATTCATGCTCTGTCAAGTTGATTGTTGATCATTGCTAGACAGCCATTTTCAACTATTGCCATAGATTTAAGCCAATTTCAGTCAAAACTGTAACTAGGCCACTCTGGAACATTCAATGTCGCCTTGGTAAGCAACTCCAATGTAGATTTGGCCTTGTGTTTAAGGTTATTGTCCTGCTGAAAGGCAAATTTGTCTCCCAGTGTCTGTTGGAAAGCAGATTGAACAAGATTTCCCTGTTCTCACAGCTGTATTATGTTTATTTGTAATCAATAAACAAATCCCTAATCCTGGCCAATGACAATACCCATAACATGATGCAGCCATCAGCTTCCTTAAAAATATGAAGAGTGGTACTCAGTGATGTGTTGAGTTGGATTAGCCCCCCTTGGGTTGTGCCGTGGCGGAGATCTTTGTGGGCTATACTCAGCCTTGTCTCAGGATGGTAAGTTGGTGGTTGAAGATATCCCTCTAGTGGTGTGGGGGCCGTGCTTTGGCAAAGTGGGTGGGGTTATATCCTTCCTGTTTGGCCCTGTCCGGGGGTGTCCTCGGATGGGGCCACAGTGTCTCCTGACCCCTCCTGTCTCAACCTCCAGTATTTATGCTGCAGTAGTTTGTGTGTCGGGGGGCTAGGGTCAGTTTGTTATATCTGGAGTACTTCTCCTGTCCTATTCGGTGTCCTGTGTGAATTTAAGTGTGCTCTCTCTAATTCTCTCTTTCGGAGGACCTGAGCCCTAGGACCATGCCTCAGGACTACCTGACATGATGACTCCTTGCTGTCCCCAGTCCACCTGGCCGTGCTGCTGCTCCAGTTTCAACTGTTCTGCCTTATTATTATTCGACCATGCTGGTCATTTATGAACATTTTAACATCTTGGCCATGTTCTGTTATAATCTCCACCCGGCACAGCCAGAAGAGGACTGGCCACCCCACATAGCCTGGTTCCTCTCTAGGTTTCTTCCTAGGTTTTGGCCTTTCTAGGGAGTTTTTCCTAGCCACCGTGCTTCTACACCTGCATTGCTTGCTGTTTGGGGTTTTAGGCTGGGTTTCTGTACAGCACTTTGAGATATCAGCTGATGTACGAAGGGCTATATAAATACATTTGATTTGATTTTGATGATTAGCCCCAAACACGTTGTATTCAGGACAAAAAGTGAATTTGTCTACCACATTTTTTGCAGGATACGTGTTTTGTAATATTTTTATTCTGTACAGGCTTCCATCTTTTCACTCATTTATGTTTGTTTATCCATCCTCAGTAATCTCCTATCACAACCATATAACCTTTTTAAAATCAGTATTGGCCTCATGGTAAAATCCCCGAGCAGTTTCCTTCCTCTCCGGCAACTGAGTTACAGTAGGAAGGACTCCTGAATATTTTTAACGACTGGGTGTATTGATACGCCATCCAAAATCTAATTGATAACTTCGCCATGCTCAAAGGGATATTAAGAGTCTGCTTTTCTATTTTAAACACATCTACCAATCAGTGCCCTTCTTTGCGAGGCATTGAAATACCTCCCTGGTCTTTGTGGTTGAATCTGTGCTTGAAATTCACTACTCGATAGAGGGATCTATATAGATAATTCTGTGTGGGGTACAGAGATGGGGGAAGTCATTCAAAAACCATGTAACCACTATTATTAAACACAGAATGAGTCCACACAAGCACATTTTTACTCCTGAACATATTTAGGCTTGCCATAACAAAAGGGGTCGAATACTTATTGACAAGACATTTCATCTTAGAGATGTACTAACAAAATTCCACTTTGACATTATGGGGTATTGTGTATAGATTAGTGACACAACCTTAAATTTAAATTCTGATTAACAACAAAATATGGAGAAAGCAAAGGGGTGTGAATACTTTCTGAAGGTACCATATTTGGTCTAGCTAGGGGCTCGTTTTCAGACTGATCCATACATATTTCTCATTTCACCTCCTCCTGCCTTCCACTGTGTTAATAATGCAAGCAGAGCACCAGGAAGGAACCCACTGTGAGATGGAAAGTTCAATTACTCCATTTATTAAAGGAAGGGAAAAACTCCTCTACCCACCATGGATGATTTCTCTGCTGGTAATATCTGCCCCCACCCCCCAAAAAAAGAATGACAGCCAAATGAAATGTCACCCAGAGAGCGTTGAATTTTTAATGTCCCCTCCTCCCCCTACTGCCGTGGCATCAAGGGTCGTCAGCCAGCCAGAGACAGCCATGATGGAACGCCTGGGCTGGGTCATCTTTCTGGTTCATGATTCCTAATCCCATCTCTCTCTGCCATCTGAGTCCCATCTATCCATCTCCTCTGTACTCATCTTCACCCCTCTCTCATCTCCCCTTTACTATTCACTCCATTCATACAAATTTTGCTCTGTGGTCTTGGTCTTTTTACTGTCCATGTATCTTCTATTGCTCTCCCTCCCTCCCTCTCCTTGACGAGAACCCCCAAAATATACTGCTCAAAAAAATAAAGGGAACACTAAAATAACACATCCTAGATCTGAATTAATTAAATATTCTTATTAAATACTTTTTTCTTTACATAGTTGAATGTGCTGACAACAAAATCACACAAAAATGATCAATGGAAATCAAATTTATCAACCCATGGAGGTCTGGATTTGGATTCACACTCAAAATTAAAGTGGAAAAACACACTACAGGCTGATCCAACTTTGATGTAATGTCCTTAAAACAAGTCAAAATGGGGCTCAGTAGTGTGTGTGGCCTCCACGTGCCTGTATGACCTCCCTACAACGCCTGAGCATGCTCCTGATGATGGTCTCCTGAGGGATTTCCTCCCAGACCTGGACTAAAGCATCTGCCAACTCCTGGACTGTCTGTGGTGCAACGTGGCGTTGGTGGAAGGAGCGAGACATGCGTCTCCAGACTGTCACGTCTGTCACATGTGCTCAGTGTGAACCTGCTTTCATCTGTGAAGAGCACAGGGCGCCAGTGGCGAATTTGCCAATCTTGGTGTTCTCTGGCAAATGCCAAACGTCCTGCACGGTGTTGGGCTGTAAGCACAACCCCCACCTGTGGACGTCGGGCCCTCATACCACCCTCCCGTCGGACCCACCCATGGAGTCTGTTTCTGACCGTTTGAGCAGACACATGCACATTTGTGGCCTGCTGGAGGTCATTTTGCAGGGCTCTGGCAGTGCTCCTCCTTGCACAAAGGCGGAGGTAGCGGTCCTGCTGCTGGTTTGTTGCCCTCCTACGGCCTCCTCCACATCTCCTGATGTACTGGCCTGTCTCCTGGTAGCGCCTCCATGCTCTGGACACTACGCTGACAGACACAGCAAACCTTCTTGCCACAGCTCGCATTGATGTGCCATCCTGGATGAGCTGCACTACCTGAGCCACTTGTGTGGGTTGTAGACTCCGTCTCATGCTACCACTAGAGTGAAAGCACCGCCAGCATTCAAAAGTGACCAAAACATCAGCCACGAAGCATAGGAACTGAGAAGTGGTCTGTGGTCACCACCTGCAGAACCACTCCTTTATTGGGGGTGTCTTGCTAATTTCCTATAATTTCCACCTGTTGTCTATTCCATTTGCACAACAGCATGTGAAATTTATTGTCAATCAGTGTTGCTTCCTAAGTGGACAGTTTGATTTCACAGAAGTGTGATTGACTTGGAGTTACATTGTGTTGTTTAATTGTTCCCTTTATTTTTTTGAGCAGTGTATATCTACTTTCACTTCTAAAGGCCAATTCTCTCGCATCCCTCTCGCCAAAGTTCTCACTCCCACCCTCCCCACATCCCCCTTTCAACTTCTTTCAATCATCTCCCACCCATCCCTGTTCAGGATGAAGACCTGTCTCACTGGTAGGTCTTTTTTCAGTTGAAGGATCTTGCACTTTTATGACTATTACATTTGTTCCATTGCACCAGGCCAGCTCAAAAAGGCACAGCTGAAATATTTGAAAGAAAACAAATAATATTTGAACCCATGCGGGTCTGGTAGTGAGCAAACTCTAGAGAAAGAGGTTGTTTGTCGTCTCCCTCTCGGGTCTGTCGTTTTGTCCATCAGTATGGTATTGAAGCTCTTTCTGTCTGTCAGTGTCTTTAGTTCTGTCAGCGAGTCATCTCTATCCGTCTGTCCTTCTGTCAGTTTGTCATGTACTGTATAGTAATGATTCTCTCTTCTGTAATCAACACCTGGCTGTTGCAGATGGACATCAAGCACATTTAAACAACTCTCCTCTGCCTCACTGCTCCCCCAGATATTCACGAAAAAAGCCACGCCAGATTGCTGATAAACTAACTACCTCACACGCGCTGCACATTCACAATGAAAATACCCACAACCCATGCCAATGTGCTTTCACTCACACAGTAGATGCTTGCACCTGGTGGTGACATCGGCATATGTGTCTGCAATCATCTGCATTTACACAATGTCATTTTCACACTGTACAGACCGTTGGCAATTTCACCACAAAGACGAGGCTGGATAATAATTTCCTGAAGTACGAATGAGAGGGGTGTACACACTAGAAGTCGACCGATTAATCGGAATGGCCGATTAATTAGGGCCGATTTCAAGGTTTCATTACAATCGGTAATTTTGGACGCCGATTTTTTAAATATTTTTTAACACCTTTATTTAACCTCTCTGTGCACGGAACCCGGTAGCGGGATGAAATTCGACAACAAACGGTGATCGCTACATAAATAGTAATATTAAACATGAATGAAAATACAAGTGTCTCACATGTTTCGAAAGCCTAGAATCTTGCTAATCCAACTGCGTTGTCAGATTTAAAAAAGGATTTACTGCGAAAGAATACAATGTGATTATCTGAGGATAGAGCCCCATAAAAAAAAAACTATTTCAACCAGCACAAGCGTAACAAAATCACAAACTGCAATAAAATAAATTGTTTACCTTTGACGATCTTCCGGTTTGCAATCCCAATGCTCATTTTTGCACAATGAATGGTCTATTGTTTGATAAAGTCAATTTTTATAGCCTAACACGAAACATTTTGTGAACCGCTTGTGTCCTGAATTCCGTCTCATTCCATTTTCGACGACACACTCGAGGTAAATACACACGCAAAACGTGACTTTTCCAGTCATATTTGGTTTCATTGCAATCAACTGGTTTGTTTGTAACACAACCAAACCTGATGGGTCATTTCGGGGGACGTATTGACTGAAAGAAACCGATTTGAAGACAACAAGTAATGACATCATTGTGCACCAATGATTTGCCCGCTGTTGATTGACTGTATTTTAACCCAATGACCACTGATCGACTTGAAATCTAGCTGGGTAGATAGCCAATGAGCTGAGGTAAACGGCAATATGTAATGTTTATGTATTGGAAGACCAACCCATGTAGTAAACTCCGGCGTAGAGAGGGTCATTCGCCATTGAAGTTTCATACCGGAAGGAGCAACGCATGTTGCGCACAGCATTGTTTTGGTAAAGCGCATATTCAGCTGTTTATATATCAATCAGCATGGAGACTAAGTCAGGGAAAGCTAAATCTAAGTCTAGATATACAGATGTACACACAATTTAGAAGAAATTGATCGAGGACGACTAATTTAGCGATTCCCAAATGGAGGAATATTTTTTGAACGGAGAGGACATAGTTTTGGACTGGTTCTTCTCATGCTAATACCGTTGTTTGAAATTAATAATATTAAATATTATTTATGACATGAAATAGCCTATTTGAGGCTGTTGAGGTGAGTTCAGGCCCACAACAATGGCCAAAGTGAAATGGAGACAGTAGATACAGCTGGTCTGTTGTAATATAATAAAGACAGTAGAGCTAGATGAAATGTCATAATATAAATGAGACAGTATATTTAGCAGGTCTGTCATAATATATTCAACCTTATGTTCCCTGTACTCTATATATATCTGTTTATTATACCTGTTGATACAGGGCTCAGTGACACCTACTCCGAATGGGAGCCCCCAGAGCCAAGGTGTCCATCCCCCACTGAAGCTGGTTCATCCAGCTCCTGCCACAAGTGGTGTTCATCTGTATACACATATATATATATACACATACAGTGCCTTGCGAAAGTATTCGGCCCCCTTGAACTTTGCGACCTTTTGCCACATTTCAGGCTTCAAACATAAAGATATAAAACTGTATTTTTTTGTGAAGAATCAACAACAAGTGGGACACAATCATGAAGTGGAACAACATTTATTGGATATTTCAAACTTTTTTAACAAATCAAAAACTGAAAAATTGGGCGTGCAAAATTATTCAGCCCCTTTAAGTTAATACTTTGTAGCGCCACCTTTTGCTGCGATTACAGCTGTAAGTCGCTTGGGGTATGTCTCTATCAGTTTTGCACATCGAGAGACTGAAATGTTTTCCCATTCCTCCTTGCAAAACAGCTCGAGCTCAGTGAGGTTGGATGGAGAGCATTTGTGAATAGCAGTTTTCAGTTCTTTCCATAGATTCTCGATTGGATTCAGGTCTGGACTTTGACTTGGCCATTCTAACACCTGGATATGTTTATTTTTGAACCATTCCATTGTAGATTTTGCTTTATGTTTTGTATCATTGTCTTGTTGGAAGACAAATCTCCGTCCCAGTCTCAGGTCTTTTGCAGACTCCATCAGGTTTTCTTCCAGAATGGTCCTGTATTTGGCTCCATCCATCTTCCCATCAATTTTAACCATCTTCCCTGTCCCTGATGAAGAAAAGCAGGCCCAAACCATGATGCTGCCACCACCATGTTTGACAGTGGGGATGGTGTGTTCAGCTGTGTTGCTTTTACGCCAAACATAACGTCTTGCATTGTTGCCAAAAAGTTCCATTTTGGTTTCATCTGACCAGAGCACCTTCTTCCACATGTTTGGTGTGTCTCCCAGGTGGCTTGTGGCAAACTTTAAACAACAGTTTTTATGGATATCTTTAAGAAATGGCTTTCTTCTTGCCACTCTTCCATAAAGGCCAGATTTGTGCAATATACGACTGATTGTTGTCCTATGGACAGAGTCTCCCACCTCAGCTGTAGATCTCTGCAGTTCATCCAGAGTGATCATGGGCCTCTTGGCTGCATCTCTGATCAGTCTTCTCCTTGTATGAGCTGAAAGTTTAGAGGGACGGCCAGGTCTTGGTAGATTTGCAGTGGTCTGATACTCCTTCCATTTCAATATTATCGCTTGCACAGTGCTCCTTGGGATGTTTAAAGCTTGGGAAATCTTTTTGTATCCAAATCCGGCTTTAAACTTCTTCACAACAGTATCTCGGACCTGGTGTGTTCCTTGTTCTTCATGATGCTCTCTGCGCTTTTAACGGACCTCTGAGACTATCACAGTGCAGGTGCATTTATACAGAGACTTGATTACACACAGGTGGATTGTATTTATCATCATTAGTCATTTAGGTCAACATTGGATCATTCAGAGATCCTCACTGAACTTCTGGAGAGAGTTTGCTGCACTGAAAGTAAAGGGGCTGAATAATTTTGCACGCCCAATTTTTCAGTTTTTGATTTGTTAAAAAAGTTTGAAATATCCAATAAATGTCGTTCCACTTCATGATTGTGTCCCACTTGTTGTTGATTCTTCACAAAAAAATACAGTTTTATATATTTATGTTTGAAGCCTGAAATGTGGCAAAAAGTCGCAAAGTTCAAGGGGGCCGAATACTTTCGCATATATATATATATATATATATATATATATATATATATATATATGGGGTGGGGGGTATCCTCTAGTAATTGGAGTAGTGCTGGACAGGCTAGACCACGGCCGGGGAGGTTTGGGACTTCAGTCCGTCATTAGCAGGAATCAAAGAAAAGCTAGCAACTCAGGACACTCTTCATCCTCTATCATCAAACAGAGACCGCGGGAAGAGGGAGAGGGGGAATGAGGGAAGGGGAAGAGAGTGAGCAAGACAGAAAGAGGATGCAGAGAAGAAGGAAAGGACAGAGACAAGATGGAGGTATAGAAAGTACACAAGGCAGAGAATAAGATGTGCTCTATTACGCACCGTCAGCTCCAGCCCAGCACCAGGTGCAGTGATGACTGCGCAGTTGAGTTGACATCAAAAACAACATTAACCCAATAGCCTCCCTTTCTTCTCCTGTCTGTCTGTATGTCTGGTCTTTCTCTCTATTGCACCTGGCCGCCTACCCAGCCATAATAACCTCTCCTGCAGCCACAGGCGGAGGCAATACTTGTCAACCAGGACTGCTGAGGGCTTTCAATCTAGCCTCTAAGCTTCTTAATGCAAGACTTTATTTTGCCTTGTAAATTAAATGTTTGACATTTATTTCTCATAGACCCCCACATCTCAATTCCAAATGAAAATTAGTCATCATGTTTTGTTTTTTTGAGGACCAGAATCCGAACCGGGAACGAAGGTGATCTATACTGTCCCAGAACATAACTTTTAAAAGCATGGGATCCGGTTAAACGTTCCTTTAAAGGAGTTTTTCTCCAGTCCAACAAAGTGCCTATGCAAAGCAAATTACTCTGTCACTCAGAAACCTATTTGAGTGTCTGCCTGCCAGCTGAAAATCTTTTGCCAGTGTGTGTGTGCGCGCTTAGACAACCTGCCCTCACCAGAAGAAGCATAAGCTGTGTTCGAATATTCATACTAACCTAACCCTACTATTTGTGATATAAATTGAGTATGTAGTTAGTATGCTAAAAGTTCCCGGATGTCATACTAAATTCACCAAAATGTGAAGAATACAGCAGAGGACACTAGGTACATGCGGTTCAGAAAATGCCAAAACGTTTTCAGATTTGAAGAGAATGGCGTATGGAGGATACAAATTCATTGCTTTAACTAATTTTGACAAATATTATGAAAATGTTGAGCAATGTAATAAAGTAATGACTTTTTAAATAAGTTACATTACACCCTATGTTGGCTGACAATTTGTTAGCTACACTATCCTTACGAACCTCATAGCATTACAGCAGTATGTACCGGTATGTTAGCTAAACTATCCTTACGAACCTCATAGCATTACAGCAGTATGGACCGGTATGTTAGCTACACTATCCTTACGAACCTCATAGCATTACAGCAGTATGGACTGGTATGTTAGCTACACTATCCTTACGAACCTCATAGCATTACAGCAGTATGGACTGGTATGTTAGGTACACTATCCTTACGAACCTCATAGCATTACAGCAGTATGTACCGGTATGTTAGCTAAACTATCCTTACGAACCTCATAGCATTACAGCAGTATGTACCGGTATGTTAGCTACACTATCCTTACGAACCTCATAGCATTACAGCAGTATGTACCAGTCGACCGATTAGTCGGAATGGCCGATTAATTAGGGCCGATTTCAAGTTTTCATAACAATCGGTAATCTGCATTTTTGGACACCGATTATATTGCAATCCACGAGGAGACTGCGAGGCAGGCTGACCACCTGCTACGCGAGTGCATGCAGCAAGCAGCCATGGTAAGTTGCTAGCTAGCATTAAACTTACCTTATAATAAACAATCAATCTTAACATAATCACTAGTTAACTACACATGGTTGATGATATTACTAGTTTAACTAGCTTGTCCTGCGTTGCACATAATCAATGCGGTGCCTGAAATTGTGTCAGTTCTCTTGTGTTCAGTGCCAGCAGAGTCAGGGTATATGCAGCAGTTTGGGTCACCTGGCTCGTTGCGAACTGTGTGAAGACCATTTCTTCCTGAGAAAGACCGTAATTAATTTGCCAGAATTTTACATAATTATGACATAACATTGAAGGCTGTGCAATGTAACAGAAATATTTAGACTTAGGGTTGCCTCCCGTTCGATAAAATACGGAACGGTTCCGTATTTTACTGAAAGAATAAACATTTTGTTTCCAAAATAATAGTTTCCTGGATTAATTACCCAATTCTCGTATTTCTGTGTGTTTATTATATTATAATTAAGTCTATGATTTGATATAGCAGTCTGACTGAGCGGTGGTAGGCAGCAGCAGGCTCGTAAGCATTCATTCAAACTGCACTTTCCTGCGTTTGCCAGCAGCTTTTCGCAATTCTTGAAGCACAGCGCTGTTAATGACTTCAAGCCTATCAACTCCCGAGATTAGGCTGGTAATACTATAGTGTCTATAAGAACATCCAATAGTCAAATGTATATAAAATACAAATGGTATAAAGAGAAACAGTCCTATAATAACTACAACCCAAAACTTCTTAACTGGGAATATTGAAGACTCATGTTAAAAGGATTGTTCTAGCTTTCATATGTTCTCATGTTCTGAGCAAGGAACTTAAACGTTAGCGTTTTTACATGGCACATATTTACTTTCTTCTCCAACACTTTGTTTTTGCATTACTTTAACCAAAGATGTTTCATTATTATTTGAGGCTAAATAGATTTTATTTAAGTATTATGTTAAGTTAAAATAAGTGTTCATTGAGTATTGTTGTAATTGTCATTATTGCAAATATATTGGAGGACCAAAAAAAGCCAATACCGATTAAATCGGCCGATTTAGATATAGATACTCAGTACTGAGTGTTGCAACCAAAGACAGACTATTTTTTACACGCTACGCGCTTCAGCGGTTCCATTGTGTGCTTGTGTGGCCTACCACTTCGCGGATGAGCCATTGTTTCTCCTAGACGTTCCCACTTCCCAATAACAGCACTTACATTTGACAGGTGCAGCTCTAGCAGGGCAGAAATTTGACGAACTGACTGTCTCTGACTTAAGCAGCCATCGTGTTTGTTTTTCCCACAACCAGAAGGGGAGTAAATTACACAAAAGCACACCATGATGTGATGTGACAGGACTCAGCAGTCACAATCACACAATCTTTCCCCTTGTCAGTTCTGTGAGAGAAACCTCTCTCAAGTCTTTGTTCTGTGAGTAAAAGTGAAGACAATCTTGACAGTAGAGATGTGATCTGAAAAGCCACTCGGAGATAGAAAGCAGCCCCAAAGCTCTCTACCTCTCAGTCCCTCCGTCTCTCTCTATCCATCCTTCACGCTCTCTCCCTCTCCCTCCATCTCCCCCTCTTCTCTCTCTGCATATTTCACATCCCTGTGTGTGTCCCAATTACTGGCTGGCAGACCCTGCCCTCCAGTCAGGGAGAATTGAGACGGTCTCCCTCCCTCAGACTGTGTGACCCCCTAACCCCCCACTCTGCACCTTCCATTCCCTCTCCAGCCCTGGTTCCTCCTGGTTTCCAACTTTCCACTCCTCCCCATCAGAGCTGAGATTCTGTCTGTAGCGCATGCATTAATAATTTCAGTGATCACTTTTTCTTCCTCTGTAGCCGATGAACATCACAAGCAACCACAGGCATTTGTCTAAACCCTGCTCCAATAGTTATATGGGAAGCTAGTGTCTATGGGTAACGTCTGTAACAAACTATAGCACCATGACCAGGTCACTAATCGTCATGGTTGTTAGCAATGATGTCCGTTAATGTAGTTAAATAAAGGTTCAATTAAATAAAAATAAATAAAAAAACGTCATCCTGTCTAAATACAAAAAATCTGGAACCCCCATTTCCTCCGAAAGAGGAAGGGAGAAAAACATTTTTTTATGGTGTGATAAGAGGAAAATCAAACTGTCTTTGATGCCTCTCTCCTTCCAACTCTCTGCCCCTCCTACTGTGAGTTCTCCCTGTCACCTGCTAGCTGGACACACACACACACACACACAGGTGAGAAAACTACAGTAATGAGAGAACATGCTGGGGGGGAGTTGGCAACACTCAATAAAAAAAAACGAAATCTGCCACACACATGGGTTTTACTGGTGTGACACCAAATAAATAGTGGCACAAATTGACACTAAGTCATAGTCAACAGCAGTGGCTCCCAACTCCGGTCCTTAAATACCCCCAACGGCACATTTTTGTTGTAGCCGGGGACAAACATACCTGAGATTCAACTCATTGAGTGCCTGATGATTAGTTGACAAGTTGAATACGCCGTGCTTATCCGGGGCTACAATAAAAATGTGAACTGTTGGGGATATTCGAGGACCTGAGTTGGGAACAACTGGGCTACAGCATATGTACTGGGGCGTATTCATTGCGCCGATTCTGTTGCAAAACGTTTCTTAAATGGAAGCAACCCTTTAGCTCAGTGGAAGCAACCGGAACGAAACGGGGAGGGTCCTAACTACCAGAATTTGTCCAATACAACTTATAGTTTTGCTCACGTTTGGTTCTTAAAACGATTTCCGTAGCTAATGAATACATAGCTCTGCCACCCAGGTTGGTGTGGACATGCTGTTCGAAGTCTGGATACTTGGAGGCCGAGTAGGCCAAGTCCGGGGGCTTGTCTTTGTAGCGGTTCCATTGACCTGTTTAATGACATTTTCACTTCATTATGGAGGAAGAACACATGACACACGATTGTACATTTTTAAAAAGGGTTGGAACGCTAAAAAGTTAGCTAACTGACATAAATGCGTGTAAAATACTACATACAAAAGGTAAAACTATGGGGATAGTATCTAGCTTGTTAGCTAACTAAACGCATTAAATCAGTAAACTGCAAGTTAGCCACCTAGCTAAAGCACATTTCAACTCCATGCCAACACGATGGCTATATAAGACCTCTCTAAATGAGATGCCTAGCGTTAGCTAGCCTCTTATTATAATGGTAGTAACTTGAATACCTGAAATATTCGCTCGGGAATATATTCGTATGTAGAGTTGTCTTGTACACACGATCTGAGAACTCACGTTGGACTTTTTTTGCATAAACGATATAGCGTTTCTTCTGTGATGGTGGACGAAGTCACAATTCTGCGACGAGACATTGATTGACGTCGATATTCAGCGCATTCAAAACAGTCAACATTTTGAAGGGTCAGGGCTATCCGGGATCTTTGGTTAGTCCCTACTCTAAACCTTAACCATAATTTCTTACCTAACTATTTCACATTCCTACTTCAATTGAGGTATGGATCCCGCCAGCATGGATATTTTGAAGCATGATAGGTTGAGGCTACATATCATCAGTAGTATCCCGACAACAATTTATAGTTGATGTTGAGTGTGTGTGGTTGAGTGATCTATTCTCCACATACAAATGATCCTTCATTCAGAAGCAGACGGCAAAATGATGGCAATTGTACACCCTACCCACCCAGTCAAACATTTGCAAAGGGGCAACAGTAAAACAGATTGACACTTGCACAAATGTATCCAAGTTAATTAAAATATTGCTTGAGCAAGTATATTTGAGTCATAACCTAAACTGCTCAGCATGATTAATCTGTTCCCAGAGCTGCATTTTACACTTCATCGATATTTTTCAAGATCATGAGACATTTTTAGTGTAGTCAGACAATTAGACATAGCAGGAAGGTGCCAGCCAGGTGGAACCATGCACTTATCTGGTAGATTAGTTATTTATTTTGCAAAGACACCAACATGGTCTTAGAAATGTAAGATTTAGATTTTTGGGTCTGTTAATGTAAATTGTCAATCACATTCTGTTTCAAGTATGGTTTCCATCATCTCTTGGCATACATAACAGCTGTGAACATTAAAAATGAATCCCTACCATTATATTAATACTTCACACACACAGTATACTGGCAATATGTAATTATGATCATTTAATGATCTATAATTTTCTACCCAAGAAAAAATACATGCCATTCACTGAAGAAAATCATGAAATGTTAAGACTCGCTTTCCCCGAAACCTTTAGCTCAAAATCAGAAAATCACTAAATGAACTGATCTGTGGTAGACATGTAATATATCAAGCAGTGCATGTTCTTTGTTGAGAACCCCCCCTCCAACCCAATAAAAGGACAACGTTTACATATTTTTCTTTAATTATGTTGCAAACAATAATGACATCCAGATATTTTGTTAGCAATTTTGCTGTGTGAAGAGTGAGAAAGACGTTGAAAGCAAAACTATAAATCCTGCTCAAGCTGTGAGAAGTCTGAAGCCCTCAATCTATTCACAAGGCAGATTATAGCAGACAGATGGACTTGAGACTGGGGGGGAAGGACCAACAGACAGTGCAAGCTTGTCTGCCAGTCCCTCTGATCCACCTAGCCAGTGCAGCATAGGGATTGCTTGGGAGCTGCAAATGGCAAAAAGTGATTTCTTTTCACAGGGAAGGTACAATAGCACAGTTATGGAAAGCATTCATTCAATGACAACTATATTACAAGGGGAGACACACATTCTCCCTCTGGACAATTTGTTTATAGACCTTTTTTGTCTAACCCAAGAAAAGGAAAGCTGAGTTTTTTTTAAATAACAATAAGAGTCAAGTCAAATATCCATTTAGGCTCACTTCAGGCCAGGTTTCGAATTTACACACAAGGAACCTGATATGGTAATCCTGAATTAAGCCAATCTAAAGAGAGAATCGGCTTAAATCAGGAAGCTAACTTAGCCTAGGATTGAGAACAGAACAGATCAGGACATCTGAATGCTGAAGCTAAACCATGTCATCTTACTGTAGTTACATTTTTTTGGTTTCAGCTAAAACACGTTTTATGGTGCATCAGCACCACCATGTCCAATTGTCCTATCGATGGTTGGTGTAACGGAATGAACTCACGCCGACTCTTCAATCAAAGTCTCTCCCTCCCTCTGACTGACAGAGAAAGGTGCTTGGAGAAAGACCTGTCTAGTCTGATTAAATACATGGGGGTCTCTAGTCTAGAGGAGGCATAAGTGGTATTCTCTCAAGGAGGCTTCTTTTCTCTCAGAACATCTTTAGTCTGCCACAATCCCATCGCATATAGAGGAATGAAGAAGCCAGTTCATACATTTACAGATCTGTCCTCCTTTCAGCAGCAACAAACAACCACATTAAGTACAGTGAGGTCTGTCTGCAGCCATCAAGCCAGCCTGAGCCAACCTGTCTGGTGTCTTTGAAAAGTCAATATGCAAAATACACAGTATACATACATAGATACACAGGGACAATACACCTGCTTACTGGCAAGCAACAGTAGGGGTACCACCCCTTCTCATAAGAGACGGTGTTCTCTTATCCTACTTCTCGCTCTTTTTACAGTATATAAATGTGTCAAGTGGACAGACTATCCTTTGACAGCTTAGCGGAGTGGCCTGTGGCTGATTGAGTCTGCGTCTTAAGTGCACTAATTTTAGGGAATAGGGTGCCATTTCAGACTCGGCCTGAGTGTTCAGTGGCTTACATCATAGCACTTGAACCAGAAAGGCTCACAAGACCAGATGGCTCAGCCTCTGGTACAACAGGGGTACATGCAGCAGTGGTATTGTCGACAGGTCAAAGGGTTCATCACACTAGCCACTATGAGGGTTCAGAGGTCAACAGCAGCAGCTAGCTACATCCAATCAAATACACACAGGAAGAGGAACAGGAAGTTATTCAGCAAATAAGCTTAAAATAATAAAATCAGTTAAGTAAGTGGAGTATTTTATTATTACAGAATTGCATCATAATGCAAAAAGGCTGATTTAAAAAAATGATATTTTGTTTATGCATTTTATTGAGTCTTAATTTCTCTTCGGTCCCCAGTCGGACAAAGGACCAAAGAGCTAACGAAAAGCAGGGATGTGCAAGATAATAGGATTCTTCCTCACCTGCTGCAGAGTAGGAAGCAAGATGTTATTTTTTGTTGTTGGGGGGAATGGTTGGTCTCCATTGTCATAGATAGATTTGGTTAGATTAGAATTAGTTCCAATTGTCATTTTTCATTATTTCTTCAGCCTTCTAGCTCATTAAGATGAACAGAATATGATACAGATGTGCTTGCCACCCCAGAGACTACTGCAATGTGTTAGAGTCAGTCCTGAAGAGTTTTGACCCAAGAGCTCTTCCCTAGGAATGGTGTCTAAGCATTCTCCTGTGCACAAACAGATCCTAGTAGGTCTAGCCCAAGACCAACGTCGGTCTGTGGCAAGGGAGCTGCTGTATGTAGTCTTAGGGGTGAAGATCCCTATACAAGAACTACAACCATCAGACCTCTACTGTACAGAGAACACAATCATTCATTAGCATGTCTACTGCTAGCATTTGATTTCATCACCAACTGAATGAATGAATCCCCTGAAAGTTACCCAGTCAGTTCAGTGGAAACACAGATTTGGACACTTACCTACAGCTCAGTAAAAAGCTTTAGTTTACATGTCTTTCTCCCCCACAGAAACAGCTTTGTTACCTCTCAATTCTTTGTATTTTTCCAGGGAGATATTTTGCACATCAAAACCAGAGGGGCAACTTTGACTCCTTGTCATGCTATGACGACGTCTCTCTGACTGTGTCCGACTCATTTGAAACTTGCATATTTCATCCAGAGCTAAGGCTTAAGCTTACCCTCCCTAATTTACACAGCCCATAGAAGCAAGCAGCACAAGACAATGGCCAACTGAGCATCAAATCTCTTACATGATTCCTGTAGTATAAGGGATAATAAAACCCAGCTGACACCTGATTCGTCATATGGTTAGAAAAAGGGAGAAGGTTCAGTTGAGTCCAATGGAAATCACTCAGGTTAGACTTGAGACAACAGTGAGACATCTTACAGAGGGAGGGAGACACCTAAAGGTCTTTCTTTTCAAGTGCTTGAGATTAAAAAGAGGTGATATCCCTGAAGTCAGTTGCTAAAGGGCCAAGTGCTAAAGAAAGGCTGAGGCGGTCGGTCGCCTGATCAGTTGCGGCCAACCATACGGTCCAGTACCAGTCCGAACAGACAGGGGGCAGCGTTTCAGGGAGGAGTAACCTCACGCTATCGGCTCACATTGCCTAAATGCTAACCTGAAAGTCATCAGTCCACTGAGTTTTCAGCCAAAATGCTAACCCACTGAAATAAGGGCACCAGCTGCGCAGCCTAGCCAGGTTAATTCATTCAGATGCCAATATAGAAAGGTTCCGATTCAATAAACATAATTCAGTCATTGGATAGGATAATTCTAAGCCTATCAGGTGTGGTTTTGCTACTGAGTTTAGGACGCGTCGTCATGACAAGAGTACAAAGCTGTTTTGTTTTCTCAACCCCCAGATGACCGAAGATAGACAACAGTTTGAAACAATCGTATATGCAGCCATTAATATATTATCTAGTTCCACATGAAGAGAAATGGTATGCACACTTCAGAAGTGATGTTACAAAGCTACAGATTATTCCAATAACAAAACCCCCACAGACAGACAATCTCATATCCTCCGACATCAAGGGATTATACTTTTCCTTTTCCCCCTCAAAAAGGTCACTGACAGACTACAACAGTGAAAAGGAGAGAAAATAACAAAAATAAAATAAACAGGGGGAAAAAAAAAGTGACAAAAATAATAAATCTGACACGAAAAGAAACGACAGTCGTTTTTTTAAATTATCAGTGTTAGCGCCCTACGTTTTACACCCAGTCAAAGAATGTGTTCCAAAAGGCACCCTATTCCCTGTAGTGTACTACCTTGGATCAGGGCACATAGGCCCTGTTCATAGGTATTGCAACATGTAGGGAATAGGGTGGCATTTGTGACGCACACAAAGAAACATCTGCCTTCAATAAGTAGGTAGGTAAGGCTGCATGTGACAACAGACTTAGCCAGCCCCACCCATGTTAAACCTATGGTACTTCTAGACAACCTTATGTAAATTTACAGTATACAATTTTGGATTCATCATCACCATGCAAGAACACTTTTTTTGCTGTGTAACATTTAATAGCTCAATCTACATCCAGAATAATGTACATAAAAGGACCATAGTTATTGGACCAGAGAGCGTGATGACAGGATAAGGTATTAACCATGGTGTGTGAGTGTAACCAGAGGTGATGAAAGAGATAGTGTTAGGTGGGATGTGGGGGGGGGGGGGGGGGGGGTGGAATGAGGCCTATAGGAGGTGGGGTGAGAGGAGTTGGGGTGGTAATTGGGATGATGGTGGTCCGATCTTCTTAGGCCTGGTCGGATCAGCGACACTCCCACACTTTTACTGTTTGATCTACGCTCCCGGTGACAACATACGGCGCATTCTTGTGGAAATCTGAGGAGGAGGAGAAAGGGCATCAGTACAAAGGAAGAGTAGATAATTTGTCTTTTTCACTTGCTTTGGCCATGTGAACATGTTTCCCATGCCCACAAAGCCCTTTGAATTTAATTGAAATTAATTGAGAGAGAGAATCGGGTTCTATCCAGAGGAGGTGGCAGAATAATTAGTTAACTTCCACATTAAAGGCCATTTATCAAGCATATTCCATTTAGCAGTATGACCTGAATATATCATTATTTTATTATCAATAGTTGAATTGGGGCATTTCATTAACTAGACAAAGCTCTTTACCTCTTGGTACATGCATCACACAGAAAAGCACAGCACATCAACCTCAACAAAAGGTGTTTTTGTCTTCTCCCCCCAAAATATCCAAACAATAGCTTACAGCAGTGCTCTGTGTGTGTGTGGCTAGATTTCAGAGGCTGAGGCTTCAAACAGCACTAGCCTGACAGGAAAGCTGGCTGGATAGCTGGAGTCTCCTTCTCCGGAGACTTCCCTAGCCTTGATCCGCTTAGAAGAATCAGATTTGAGGAAAATTGGGAAAATCCTGGAGTATTTGTCTACCTCTTAGACCCCAGCTGCCAGCTAGCAGCCCCCAGTATATTGAGCCAGGCAAGACCAGTTTATCATAACTCTACAACCCCCACCCCTCTCCTATCCATCTATCCCTAACCCCATTCAACCAACGTCCAAAACAGCTTTGTCTAACCCCTGCCTGATCCTCTCACTCTGGGGCCTATAGCATGATGCACCCGAGGGGGTTAATGCAGAGCCTCCTAGCTCACACCTCAATAGACCACCAAACAAAGAACTAACAACTCAGGAAACACCAGGGTTGAGTTCACTAAGGACATGGAGATACAGGCAGGTACTCCCTGAACTTAGCCACTGAGATGAAATCAAATGTTTGTTTCACGTTGCAAAATGTTTTGTAGTACTGAGTGATTAGAGCTTTTTGAGGTTAGTTCTGTTCGATTATAAAAAATAACGTTTTTTTTTTATTTCAGTTTCAATCATATTTTTAAGCATTAAATGCACTATGCATTATGTGGATTGAATGCTGTAACAGAATAAAACATTAAATAAAAGTAACATGATGATAGTGACTGCCTATTACTGCTCATCACTTATTAACCATAATTTAAATATTTCAGTTGTGTATATTACATTTGTTTTATTTGATGACTAGTAATCATCTCATCTTTACAGAGCTGCTGCATATGGTGTCTGACAAAATCCCTATTTTGTAGTTCTTTAAAGTAAATAAGGCATATTTTTATGACTACTTTTTATGACTCTCTATATCATCTCACGATTGTGAATTCTTCCCTCTTCCCTAGTAGGCATAAAAGAAAGACTGGACAAGGAGATGTGCAATGGATTATGGTCATTGTAGTTTATTACACCGCTTTATGCGTTAAACTATGTAGAATATTGGCCTGTTGGAAACTACAACTCTACTATGTCACACAGTTCAGGCTGGATCTAATTTATCTCTAGAGAAGCTGTGCAATGTGCGCATTAAGCTCACAGAAAAAAAACAACTAAATTGAATTCAAATAATTGAACAGAACTCGGATCAAATAGTTGTTAAAAAAATAAATAATAATCAGTTCATAGCTCAGCGCAAACATTTTGCTACTGTGTGCCTACTAAAAAAGGCCCAGCAGTAACTGGCGCTGACTGTGACTGTAGGAGAAGAGAAGATTGAGAGCGGCTTACCCAGAGAGGTAACAAAGTGTTCATGGGCACTCAGAGTCTTCATGCAGCGCTTGTTCTTGTAGTCCCAGATCCTTAAGGTCTTGTCGTCAGCACAGCTTAATATGAACTTGCCTCCGGGGTGGACAAGCATCCCGCGCACCCAGTTATCATGGCCAACCTGGGACAATAGTGTTTGGTTAGAATTGTTAATACAAAATCTAACCATGATAAACCCTGATGAAGACAGCTTGGCTGTCGAAACGTTGGTAATTACATTTTTGCACCTGAGCTCCTAGAGTGTGCGGCTCTCTTTAATTTTCAAATACAAAATCTAGTGCCAGTTTCCCCAGACTGCTCCTTGACTAAAACAAACTATGCTTAGTTCGGGAAACCAGTCAACCGGAGACAGTGTGTTCGGTTAAGACTAGGGTTCAAGAATGTCAATCACATTACAATTCAAGTCATGTTATGTGAAGAATGGAGTCGGCATCACTAATGGGGACATTTTTCAATTAAAAACTGCATGAATCAGAATGACCATTATCGAATGTCTGTGATTAATGGTCCACTCACCAGTGTCATAAGACACATCCCAATGCTGACATCCCACATCTTGATGGTCTTGTCTCTGGAGCCAGACAGCAGGAAGGGGCCCGGCTTACCACTCTTCTTAGACTGGAAGGACACAGGGAGAGAACGAATACGATGAGCTCCAATTGCCGCCGTAAATTGCCAATACAGAACCTTTAGCAGTGTTCACTTGGTGGATATCAACCCTATGATTATTTTGTTATAAGGGCTATGTGCTGCCAGCAGCCCTCTGAAATAAATGCATTTTTGTACCACAGCCTTCGATAAATAAATAGCACCTTAGCATTAGGGGAAATGGACTACAAACGGAATAGTTATCAGAGAATGCGTCTCAAGAGCAGGACAGACTCTGCATAGATACAGTGCCATCGGGAAAGTATGCAGACCCATTGACATTCCACATTTTGTTACAGCTTTATTTTAAAATGGATTAATAAATACAAATCCTCAGCAATCTACACACAACACCCCATAACAATGAAGTAAAAACAGCCTTTTAGAATTTTTTTATTTAACATTTGCAAACATAACTACCTTATCTACATAAGTATTCAGACCCTTCGCGACAACTCGAAATTGAGCTCAAGTACAACCTGTTTTCATTGATCATCCTTGGGAGTGCACCTGTGGTCAATTCAATTGATTGGACATGATTTGGGAAGGCACACACCTGTATATACAAAGTCCCCCAGTTGAAAGTGCCTGCCAGAGCAAAAACCAAGCCATTGAGGTCGAAGGAAATGCCCGTAGAGATCCAAAACAGGATTGTATCGAGCCACAGATCTGAGGAAGGGTACCAAAACATTTCTGCAGCATTGGATGGTCCCCAAAAACACAGTGGACCCAATCATTCTTAAATTGAATTAGTTTAGAACCACCAAGACTCTTCCTAGAGCTGGCTGCCCAGCCAAACTGAGCAATCAGGACAGAAGGGCCTTGGTCAGGGAGGTGACCAAGAAACAGATGGTCACTGACAGAGCTCCTGAGTTCCCCTGTGGAGATGGTTGTCCTTCTGGAAGGTTGTCCCATCTCTGCGCAGCACTCCACCAATCAGGCCTTTATGCTAGAGTTACAAGATGAAGCAAAGGTTCACTTTCCAACAGGACAATGACACTAAGCACACAGCCAAGACAACGCAGGAGTGGCTTCAGGAAAAGTCTCAGAATGTTTGAGTGGCCCAGCCAGAGCCCGGACTGGAACGCCATCGAACATCTCTGGAGAGACCTGAAAATAGCTGTCCAACCTGACAGAGCTTGAGAGAATCTGCAGAGAACAATGGGAGAAACTCTCCAAATACAGGTGTGCCAAGCTTGTAGCATCATACCCAAGAAGACACGAGGCTGTAATCGCTGCCAAAAGGTGCTTCAACAAAGTACAGAGTAAAGGGTCTGAATACTGATGTAAGTGTGACATTTGTTTTGTATTGAAAATTTGTAAAAATGTGTACACTTCTAAAAAACAGTTTTTGCTTTGTGATTATGGGGTAGTGTGTAGATCGTTTTTTTCAATTTAATTAATTTTGGAATAAGGCTGTAACCTAACAATATGTGGAAAATGTCAAGGGGCCTAAATACTTTCCGAAGGCACTGTAAGAGTGTATCTGAACACAGAGTAGAGCAAACTTGCACTGGAGGGACCTTACAGCTGAGGGCAATATGTGATAGACCAAATTTGCACTTAAAATTCAATTGTTCCATTTCCACAAGCTCTGTGGTGCAGTATAAATCATATTTTTTCCATATTCACCAAAACTACCATCCATCTATTATTTTAAAATCAAATACCATCTTCAGCAGCTAAGCATGCACGAGGAGGACATACAGTTGCAGTCATACACCTTAGCCAAGTACATTTAAACTCAGTTTCACAATTCCTGATATTTAATCCTAGTAAAAATTATCTGTCTTAGGTCAGTTATGATCACCACTTAATTTTAAGAATGTGAAATGTCAGAAAAATAGTAGAGAGAATGATTTCAGCTTTTATTTCTTTCATCACATTCCCAGTGGGTCAGAAGTTTAAATACACTCAATTAGTATTTGGTAGCATTCCCTTTAAATTGTTTAACTTGGATCAAACGTTTATGGTAGGCTTCCACAAGCTTCCCACAATAAGTTGGGTGAATATTGTCCCATTCCTCCTGACAGAGCTGATGTAACCAAGTCAGGTTTGTAGGCCTCCTTGCTCGCACACGCCTTTTCAGTTCTGCCCACATGTTCTATAGGATTGAGGTCAGGGCTTTGTGATGGCCACTCCAATACCTTGACTTTGTTGTCCTTAAGCCATTTTGCCACAACTTTGGAAGTATGCTTGTCCATTTGGAAGACCCATTTGCGACCAAGCTTCAACTTCCTGACTGATATCTTGAGATGTTACTTCAACACATCCACATAATTTTCCTTCATCATGATGCCATATATTTTGAGAAGTGCACCAGTCCCTCCTGCAGCAAAGCACCCCCACAACATGATGCTGACACCCCCGTGCTTCACGGTTGGGATGGTGTTCTTCGGCTTGCAAGCCTCCCCCTTTTTCCTCCAAACATAACAATGGTCAATATGGCCAAACAGTTCAATATTTGTTTCATCAGACCAGAGGACATTTCTTCGAAAAGTACGATCTTTGTCCCCATGTGCAGTTGCAAACCGTAGTCAGGCTTTTTTATGGCGGTTTTGGAGCAGTGGCTTCTTCCTTGCTGAGCGGCCTTTCAGGTTATGTCAATATAGGACTTGTTTTACTGTGGATATAGATACTTTTGTACCCGTTTCCCCCAGCATCTTCACAATGTCCATTGCTGTTGTTCTGGGATTGATTTGTACTTTTCGCACCAAAGTATGTTCATCTCTAGAAGACAAAACGTGTCTCCTTCCTGAGTGGTATGACGGCTGCGTGGTGCCATGGTGTTTATACTTGCGTACTATTGTTTGTACAGATGAATGTGGTACCTTCAGGCGTTTGGAAATTGCTCCCAAGGACGATCCAGACTTGTGGAGGTCTACAATATTTTTTCTGCAGTCTTGGCTGATTTCTTTTGATTTTCCCATGATGTCAAGCAAAGAGGCACTGAGTTTCAGGGTAGGCATTGAAATACCTCCACAGGTACACCTCCAACTGACTCAAATGATGTCAATTAGCCTATCAGAAGCTTCTAAAGTCATTACATCTTTTTCTGGAATTTTCCAAGCTGTTTAAAGGCACAGTCAACTTAGTGTATGTAAACTTCTGACCCACTGGAATTGTGATACAGTGAATAAGTGAAATAATCTGTAAACAATTGTTGGAAAAATTACTTGTGTTATGCACAACGTAGATGTCCTAACCGACTTGATAAAACTATAGTTTGTTAACAAGAAATTAGTGAAGTTTTGAATAACGAGTTTTAATGACTCCAACCTAAGTGTATGTAAACTTCTGACTTCAACTGTAAGTATTTATTTTGTCTTCAGAACCAACTAATTATTTATTGGGCACTAGGCAAACAAAGCATGGCCAGATGTGTGGGTGGGGTATTATACACACAGAGATACAAAAGCCATTACATGCCACCGAGTTCTGCAACAGGGAGGGTGTTCTAACAGTGTGGGTTCCCCTGAGCAGGCTCATCTCAGCACCCCCAGTTTATAGAACATAAAGTGTGACAGTATAATTGATGACAGGACAATCCTATCTGAACCGGATCTGCTACTAAGCCCCAAGTTCTTTAAGTCTTCAAAAAAAGTGATTAAAGGCGAGCGTAATGGGGTATGTATGTTTACATGTGTGTGTGCGTCTACTCTTCTGGCTTGAGCCTTAGCCAAGTTCAACAATACCATCACTGCATTGACTTAGCACATCAACCATTCAAATGGGTAAACACAGAAACAGAGAGCTAAAGAGGAAAAACTGTCTGACGCTCCTTCCGTGAGATCTGAAAATGGGACATTGTGTACCATTGTGCTCAGGCATCGAGGCAGACAGGAAGGCAAGGTTCTTGACAGGGCCACTAGCTGCCTGCTAGGGTATATGTTTTAAATCGGATGTAGCTGAAATTGGACATGCATGATCATAAAACTGAGAAGAGCGGGATATTCACAGGGGCACCTCCTGTACTTTTCATTTCATGGTCTGATTCAAACATGTCTGGTGATTTTGGACGCCGATTTTGCCGATATTATTATTATTTTTTTTTACACCTTTATTTAATCTTTATTTAACTAGGCAAGTCAGTTCAGAACACATTCTTATTTTCAATGACGGCCTAGGAACGGTGGGTTAACTGCCTTGTTCAGGGGCAGAATGACAGATTTTTACCTTGTCAGCTCAGGGATTCAATCTTGCAACCTTTACGGTTAACTAGTCCAACGCTCTAACCACCTGCCTCTCGTTGCACTCCACGAAGGAGACTGCCTGTTACGCGAATGCAGTAAAGCCAAGGTAAGTTGCTAGCTAGCATTAAACTTATCTTGTAAAAAAAACAATCAATCATAATAACTAGTTATAACTACACATGGTTGATATTACTAGTTTATCTAGCGTGTCCTGCGTTGCATATAATCAATGCAATGCGCATTCGCGAAAAAGGACTGTCATTGCTCCAACGTGTACCTAACCTTAAACACCAATGCCTTTCTTAAAATCAATACACAGAAGTAAATATTTTTAAACCTGCATATTAAGCTAAAATAAATCCAGGTTAGCAGGCAATATTAACCAGGTGAAATTGTGTCACTTCTCTTGCGTTCATTGCACGCAGAGTCAGGGTATAGGCAACAGTTTGGGCCGCCTGGCTCATTGCGAACCAATTTGTCAGAATTTTACGTAATTATGACATAACATTGAAGGTTGTGCAATGTAACAGGAATATTTAGACTGATGGACGCCACCCGTTAGATAAAATACGGAACGGTTCCGTATTTCACTGAAAGAATAAACGCCTTGTTTTCGAGATGATAGCTTACGGATCGACCATATTAATGACCCACGGCTTGCATTTCTGTGTGTTATTATGTTATAATTAAGTCTATGATTTGATAGAGCAGTCTGACTGAGCGATGGTAGGCACCAGCAGGCTCATAAGCATTCATTCAAACAGCACTTTGGTGTGTTTTGCCAGCAGCTCTGCTGTTTATGACTTCAAGCCTATCAACTCCCGAGATTAGGCTGGTGTAACGATGTGATGAGAAATGGCTAGCTAGTTAGCGCTAAGAGCTAATAGCGTTTCAAACGTCACTCGCTCTGAGACTTGCAGTAGTTGTTCCCCTTGCTTTGCATGGGTAACGCTGCTTCGAAGGTGGCTGTTGTCATTGTGTTCCTGGTTCGAGCCCAGGTAGGAGCGAGGAGAGGTACGGAAGCTATACTGTTACACTGGCAATACTAAAGTGCCTATAAGAACATCCAATAGTCAAATGTTAATGAAATACAAATGGTAGAGAGAGAAATAGTCCAATAATTCCTACAATAACTACAACCTAAAACGTCTTACCTGGGAATATTTAAGACTCATGTTAAAAGGAACCACCAGCTTTCATATGTTCTCATGTTCTGAGCAAGGAACTTAAACGTTAGCTTTCTAACATGGCACATATTGCACTTTTACTTTCTTCTCCAACACTTAGTTTTTGCATTATTTAAACCAAATTGAACATGTTTCATTATTTATTTGAGGCTTTATTAATGTATTATATTAAGTTAAAATAACTGTTCATTCAGTATTGTTGTAATTGTTATTATTTCAAATACATTTTAAAAATCGGCAGATTAAAATCGGTCTCGGATTTTTTTGTCCTCCAAAAATCGGTATCGGCGTTGAAAAATCATAGTCGGTCGACCTCTAATACACACACATATACATTTTACTTAGGGCACGCAGTGGGGCAAAAAAGTATTTAGTCAGCCACCAATTGTGCAAGTTCTCCCACTTAAAAAGATGAGGCCTGTAATTTTCACCATAGGTACACTTCAACTATGACAGACAAAATGAAAAAAAATAATCCATAAAATCACATTGTAGGATTTTAATGAATTTATTTGCAAATTATGGTGGAAAATAAGTATTTGGTCAATAACAAAAGTTTCTCAATACTTTGTTATATACCCTTTGTTGGCAATGACAGAGGTCAAACATTTTCTGTAAGTCTTCACAAGGTTTTCACACACTGATGCTGGTATTTTGGCCCATTCCTCCATGCAGATCTCCTCTAGAGCAGTGATGTTTTGGGGCTGTTGCTGGGCAACACGGACTTTCAACTCCCTCCAAAGATTTTCTATGGGGTTGAGATCTGGAGACTGGCTAGGCCACTCCAGGACCTTGAAATGCTTATTATGAAGCCACTCCTTCGTTGACCGGGCGGTGTGTTTGGGATCATTGTCATGCTGAAAGACCCAGCCACGTTTCATCTTCAATGCCCTTACTGATGGAAGGAGGTTTTCACTCAAAATCTCACGATACATGGCCCCATTCATTCTTTCATTACACGGATCAGTCGTCCTGGTCCCTTTGCAGAAAAACAGCCCCAAAGCATGATGTTTCCACCCCCATGCTTCACAGTAGGTATGGTGTTCTTTGGATGAAACTCAGCATTCTTTGTCCTCCAAACACGACGAGTTGAGTTTTTACCAAAAAGTTATATTTTGGTTTCATCTGACCATATGACATTCTTCCAATCTTCTTCTGGACCATCCAAATGCTCTCTAGCAAACTTCAGATGGGCCTGGACATGTACTGGCTTAAGCAGGGGGACACGTCTGGCACGGCAGGATTTGAGTCCCTGGCGGCGTAGTGTGTTACTGATGGTAGGCTTTGTTACTTTGGTCCCAGCTCTCTGCAGGTCATTCACTAGGTCCCCCCGTGTGGTTCTGGGATTTTTGCTCACCGTTCTTGTGATCATTTTGACCCCACGGGGTGAAATCTTGCGTGGAGCCCCAGATCGAGAGAGATTATCAGTGGTCTTGTATGTCTTCCATTTCCTAATAATTGCTCCCACAGTTGATTTCTTCAAACCAAGCTGCTTACCTATTGCAGATTCAGTCTTCCCAGCCTGGTGCAGGTCTACAATTTTGTTTCTGGTGTCCTTTGACAGCTCTTTGGTCTTGGCCATAGCGGAGTTTGGAGTGTGACTGTTTGAGGTTGTGGACAGGTGTTTTTTACTGATAACAAGTTCAAACAGGTGCCATTAATACAGGTAACGAGTGGAGGACAGAGGAGCCTATTAAAGAAGAAGTTACAGGTCTGTGAGAGCCAGAAATCTTGCTTGTTTGTAGGTGACCAAATACTTATTTTCCACCATAATTTGCAAATAAATTCATTAAAAAAATCCTACAATGTGATTTTCTGGATTTTTTTTTCTCATTTTGTCATAGTTGAAGTGTACCTATGATGAAAATTACAGGCCTCTCATCTTTTTAAGTGGGAGAACTTGCACAATTGGTGGCTGACTAAATAATTTTTTGCCCCACTGTATGTACATACAGGTTTTGGAACAGATCCAAATACAGGGCATAAGGGCAAGGTGCTTTTGAAGAGTCAGCAGTGGGTGTTTTGACGACGAAGGGGTTGCATGATCTGCTTTTGGGGACCAAAGAGGAGACAAAGCCTTTTGTGAAGTGTGTGTGTATCAGTATCTTCGTGTCGAGCACCTTCTCACCTCTGAGCCGGTGGCTTCCAAGATGGTGGGATGAGCGCTCTCAGGGGCCCAGGAGATGCACTCCACCACGTGTTCGTGCTCCCGCAGCTCGGCCTTGCACTCTTTGGATGCCACCACCCACACACGCACAGTCTGGTCATTGGAGCAGCTGGCGATCAGGGTGCCATCCTGATTGGGCCGGACCATCCTCACCCACTCCCTGTGGCCCGTGAACGTCTTCACACAGTAACTGACGGGTGGGAAGAAGGGTTAAAGATGGTTGCTTGCTTTGCAGAAGCATAGGGAACTTTTCAAATAACATTTAGGCTCATGGTGAGCACTGACTGCTATTATGCAGTGTACTTACCCAGTGGCCACCTCCCACATTTTAATGGTTTTGTCCCTAGAGGCAGATACTATATGATCTCCATTGGGCATGATGGCTACGGACGAAACATTGTGATCGTGTCCTGGAAAACAAAAGACAATACAATGAGACCTTTACTGGGCGACAGGTAGCTGAGCCAGTAACCAAAAGGTTGCTGGTTCGAATTGTCAAGCAGAAAAGGTAGAACAATTTTGCCCTTGAGCAACCCCCAACAACAAATGCTCACCCAGGCACCTATGACGTCGATTTAAGGCAGCCCCCGCACCTCTGATTAAATATGGAAGACAAGTCTCGGTTTAACGCATTCAGTTGTGCCACTGACTAGGTGTCCCCTTTCCCTTGGTGACTGAAATATCTATTGGTGAAATGTTCAAGTACTGTACTTCAGACAGTGGCAGTACGAAGTTGGGCTAAAAGCATTAGCCAGCAATTCCTGCCAAAACCTTTCCATTTCTGAATGCCACCCACTTTGACAAGAAGTCCTTAACCATCCCCTTGATAAAGTCCCCGGAACTAAACATGCCATAAAATAGGTTTTGTCCAAATGAGCCAATTAACATGTGTAGTGAGACAGCCAATTACACCCAGGGTGTCTTTGTTCCTGGAGAAGAGGCAGCTAATTACCTAGTCACCAGGGCAGCCATTTTTTATCTGCTAAAAAGATACAGAAATGATAAGTAGGTTCTAAAAGGCAAGCTTAAAATATGAGAAGTGTGCGTGTGTGTGTTGGGGAGCACAGTAGCCCCACAGTGCGCTACTGGCTGTTATAATAATGGGTGGTGAAAGCCTCACAAAAGGGCTGCTATCTGGTGCTGAGTGAAGAGGATAATTAAACTGACTGTCCAAAATCTCTCCTAATCTTCACTACCAAATCAGCCAGCCTGGTGGGAAGGGGAGGGATGCAGGGAAGGAGGGGAAGAGGATGAGAGAAGGAGAGGGAGAGGAAGATGGGGAGAGAAAAAGGTGTTGAAGAGAAAGGGTGAGGAAAGAGGGGAAATTGGTTACAGAGAAGGGAAATTGGTTAAGGAGAATGGAAGGAGAGAAGGAAAATTAGAGGAAGAAAGGAACTCAAGGAGAATGAAAGGATGAGAATATGAGGGGATGGGAGGATGACTGGAAAGATGGCGCAGTGGAACTGGCAGGCGCAGAGAGAGAGATGGAGACAAAGAGAAGAGGTCCCCGAGCTCTCGTTTCTTCACAGTGTGAACACAGCCTGTCTGTTTTGGGGCAACATGCCAGCTCTAACTGACGCGGTGTAAATTACACCCAAAACGGATTGGAGAGAGACTGCTAATATCTCACACGCGCACACACACACACACACACACACACACACACACACACACACACACACACACTGAAAACCTTTACAAGTCAAACATGGATTAAAAAATGACTGAGTCCTAGTCAAGAGCTTATTTTCAGCTTATTTACATTAAGCATTCATATTCATTCATGTAGTATACTTCTCAGTCCGGGCAATTTGAGACATTTTGGCGGAGATTTTAAGGGGCATATGATGTCAAACATTAAGTTTTGATATGTTTTAGGAGCTCTCAACAGTTCCAATGGAATAGGAAAGCCACTCCAGTGGTGTCCTCCTGTTTCAGTGGGGCCTGAAGGCACACGTAAGATATGCCGCTTCAATTTATGCAGCAATTAGGATTTAAAAGAGGGGAGGGGGCAGTGACACTGCCTAAGGACTGGTACATTTAGAGTGCTGATATGAGAAATAGCACCTTGTCTTGAGGGTGTACGTGTGTGTGTGTGAATACAAAAAGGCTTCTCATATTCTGCCCTCCAAATCTTAATATTAAACGGTGCAAATGACTGAATTCCTCAGAGAGACAGAGATGGTGAGAGAACAAGTCCCCACCGCCTATAGGAGTTAGATTGGGGAGGATTTTAAGAAGTGTGAAATGGCTGGCATTAACATTAAAGCCTGTGTGACAGATCATTTGGTTGTTGTGTGAAGCTCTTTTGTTTCACTGGGTTTTCTGTGAATTGGAACAGATTGCCATGAACTTCAGTGAGGATGAGCCATAGCATACGTGACAATGAACAGCATCGGTAGCACCTGTGTCCCAACGCACCATCCAAACACATTCTCACATACACGTTGGGAATTGCTTATCCATGCTTTGCCTGAACCAAACAGACATACCTCACCATCCCTGGTCCTCCTCATAGTCTAAGACATATAATATCCTCCAACCAGTCCCACCCATCCTCTCCCCTCACCATGCATGGTTCTGATGCACTCAAAGCCCTGGAAGTCCCACAGCTTGATGGTCATGTCTGCAGAGCAGGAGGCCAGCAGCTTGCCAGTCTGGTCAAAGGAGATGTCCTGGACAGAGTCAGTGTGGCCCTTCAGCGTCCGCTCAAAGTCTCCTGTCTCATAGTCCCACACCTGGTGAGGAGAGAAAACACTATTTCAGCTTCTGTCTAAACATGTCACACATGAAAATGAGAACACAAACACACCTCAGATGAGAGAGAAGATCACACATGAACACACAATTCTAAACTTCAGCTGCTGTGTGAACATAAAACACACATGAACACAAACACCTGAACAGAAACGCACACCTCAGCTGCTCTCAAATCTAAAAATCTCCACAGAGACCAAATACCACGGTCTAGTCTAGCCTGCACTCTGTGACACTGCCTCCAGGCTGAGAATGGCAGAGAGAGATGGGGATAGCAGATCATATTGATGTCATATCACAGGAGCTCCAACACACCCTGGGTAGGGTGCCAGACAAACTCTCTAGACATTAACTACCACAGTTCACTGTCTGAGATTCGTCTCCAGAGCTCCAAATAGCACAGAATCATGACTCTACAAGCCAGACGGCGTCTCAACATGCAAACACAGACCCCATACATATGAAAATATTCAAAATCTTCCTTGTCTGATTAAATTACTTTCTAGAAGACTACATTAGTCTGTGAAGCGTGTCAATTCAAATATCCTCATATTGGGATAGTCAGAAGGAAATAATCCAAAAGTAAGACTATGGTGGTTGAATAAATATGAGTGTCTATACTGACAGTGGGATTTGAGTCTTAAATAAAAAGTTCAAAAACACTAGTTTGGCTGCATCTCAAGCATAATGGCTATCACATTACCCTGTGTTTCCAGGCAGACAGGCACTGTGGGGATAAGCTTTTCCTCCACCGCTGAGCAAGCAGGGTGGTGGGGGCTGGATTTTGGCAGACAGTGACAGAAGCCCCCTCCTTCTGCCTCATTTGGGCTTTCTCCACTGCCAACTCCACCCGCCCCCTCTCCCCTCCTGTTTCAAGTCTAGTGTACCACAAAATCCACCCAGTATGGCATGGTGTTAAGTCTGCCAGTACCACCAAGACCATCACTTGGTCTGCTGAGCTTGTGCTACCTATGCAAGTGGCGGGGTAGTGAAACATGGTGGTGCAATTCCAGCTTTTATGACATTTGTCTGCAGACCCATGTAGAATATTAGCTCAGTAAAGTGCAGTCTAGATGCACTGCAGAAGGTCATTAGGTAATAAGGTCAGAGGAAGCTAACCTGAAAATGAACTGTGCTTATGTACTGACAACAGCATGAGATTAATTTAGTGTTTATGTTAGCCACTCGTAACAATGTGGCTCTAAGAGCGAGAGACAAATTGATTAAGTATTTCCATTGACCAACTGAAGATAACCTATATTCAATTTGAAGAAAAACCAAAATACCAAGGCAGTAATTAATATAGGCCAACTTGTGAGAGAAAGACACTATAAAATAGTCACTAAAATAATGGGGTCCAGTATATGCTAAAGGCATATGTCGTTCTTGCCATAAGCAGTAGTTCACCTCAAGCTGTTCAGTCTACTTTTGTGTGACAGGGTTTCTTATCACGATGCAGAGAAAGGGAGGTGGGGGGAAGCGAGAGCGAGAGAAAGCGAAGGGGGGAAACCGAGAGCAAGAGAGAGTGAAATAGAGAAGGCTCACTGCTCACAAAACCTGCTGATTTAAATACTGCCAAGGCGGCGAGCTCAAGGCTGGTAACAAGTTTTTAAAAAAAGGATTGTATAGATTTGCTACGTTAGCAGAAGGGAGAGCAGTGGACAAGGGAAGAGAGGGAGTAAGAGAGGGAAGGAGTGAGATGAAGCAGTTTGTCCGCAGAGCACCAAAGCCCCGTGACAATTACTCCCTGCATACTAAACAAAGAGGAGGGGGAAAAAAGAGACTAGTTTGACTGCAGGCAAACTAACACAGCCCTAGCGAAATGTCAAAGAGAGAAATAGAGAGAATGTCAGTGTGCAGAACTCTTAAGTTCAGCTCCCCAGTATAAGATTTAACAGCAAGGTTTGGAGGGAAAGTAGGGGACAAGAGTGAGGCGAGACAGGCCAGGAAAGAAGAGGCGGCATAAGAGGGGAGGGGGCAGATTGTGAGATTTGGGGCCTGATTGGGCCTGCTCCGGGTTGGATGGATAGTGGTCGAGGCGGAGGGGCCTGCACTCAAGCGGAAGATAAGGGGGAGGGGGGTGCTGGGAATGAAGAGGGGTAGCTGGGAGGAGGTGGTGGCGAAGTAGGTGGTGCCAGAGGAGGCCCCTTGTGGTAGTGTAGTCAAATAGAGAATGAAGGGTAGCATGGCAAAACAGAGAACAGGAGTCTGATTCCACATTAATAAAATATACAGCACAAATATTTATACGGAACAGAGGAACTGGGGCATGAAGGTATCTAGCTGTGGTAGAGCAGCAGACCAATCCTGAATGGCTGTAAAAAATAGCAATGGCGGACGAATCAGGGTGAATGAATAAACAACAAGGAAGCAGAGCTTATCGCTTTGGGAATGCAGCTAAAAGCAAAACACAGTGTCCTTTTATGAACATCTCTCCTCTGTTATTGTGAAAACAATATCTAAAGAAATCCACACACTCACAGAGTATATTATACAGCATAAGCAAATCCAATGCAAGTCGATGGAGAATGAGGCCTGCTACAGCATTCTCCCTCTTGCTCTCCCTCTCTCACAAGCACGTGTCCAAAGAGTATAGTACAATACAGAAACAGCTGTGATTAACAAACGACAATGAGTGGAATCATATATTTGGCATATTTAAGCAATAAAGCCTGAGGGGTGTGGTATATGGCGAATATACCACGGCTAAGGGTGTTCTTATGCATGACGCATCGACCATTGCCGTTGTAAATTTGCCATATACCACAAACCCCCGATATGCCTAATTGGTATTATAAACTGGTTATCAACGTAAAAAAAAATAAACATTTTGTTATACGGTCTGATATACCTTGGCTGTCAGCCAATCAGCATTCAGAGCTCGAACAACCCAGTTTATAATTGGTCGTAGAACAGGTCAAATAACAATACTATATGCTTTAGAACAATTTAATTCTGAAATGTATTTCAAAATACATATGTTGAAGTCATTTTCTCAAAATGCCAACTTTGATTGGCACTAGAAGTATGACAACATTAAAATATCAATGTGGCCTGATTACACACTTGTACTATGCCTTATTGGTTACAGTTATACATACACAGTCAACACGCATACAAGTCAAGTAGATGAAGTAAGTTGCCAAGACAGTGTTGGGAAGTTGTATGGGGTGGGTTGCTGGCATCCCTTATTATGATGATTACGTTGTTTGTACATTGTTTCACTGTTTAGGCAGTCTTCAGGGACCTTGGCAACCAATCTGGAGAAAAACTTAGAAAGAGTAAAGACTGTTGTTGTTTATGATGATTATTATATTCTACTGACCTTTATTGTGGCGTCCTCGGAGGCGGACACCATGACGCTGAAGACTGGGTGGAAGATGACGCGTGTGACAGGGGAGCGGTGGCCGCTCAGTGCGTACTTCTCCGGCGGGCGAGGGATCCACTCTTTGGGGTCACGCTTCTGGGCTATGGGCCCACCTAGGGTGATCTCCTCCTTGGCCTCGTTCAGCTTCGACTCCAGCTCCATCACCTGGGGGGGGGGGGGGGGGGGTGTTCAGACATGGCGACAGACATGGCGACTCAGTTACCATCACAGTAAGATATGTGGTATTACATTATTACAGAAGGAAACTGGCTGTTTTCATCAGGTGGGAAATGTACCACTTACAATGTAAAGCACTTTGGAATACAGTACAGTGTATACTTTGTACTACGCAAGTACAAATGGCTAATATAAGCTTGCTGATACATGGAAATCTCTGCAGGCAGCTTCAGTGTACTGCTAAGCAACCACATGAGAGCCAGCCATATCAAACAATCTCATCATATCATAAGGGCATTGAGTTAACACATTGAATTCCTTGAACTGTAACCTTTTTAATATGCCGTGTATGGTGAATTTATGATCAGATGATGTTCCACCGCAGTCATGGGCCGAGACTAGCAGACAGAATCCCCACCAGCATCCCTGAAACAAACCACAAACCTTCTTTTGTAATCTGATGACTGAGGTCCATTTCTTTTCCAAAAGGCCGGCATACTTCTTATCCAATTCTTCATTCTGGTTGGGGATGAAAAGAAAGAAAGGAGTTAGGAAAAGAACACTGCATGCACAGACACACAATCTAAGCACGGAGCTTAGCTTAGGCCTAATCAGTGGGCCCTATGGTCTGCCTAGGGGGCAGCGGAGGTTGCATGCAGTCTGTGGGTACAGTAATAAGGAGTGTGTGTGTGTATACACAGTAATAAGGAATGGGATTTACACCCCTACAGCCAAACAGTGGTCGCACCAAAGAGGGTCAGACTTGGAGGCTAATTGTAAACACACATACACAGGGAGACATACTTACGGACACACACACACACACTTCTTAATCCCCCTCACACAGGCTAATCTCCTGCAGACAAGGGCGTACGCCCTCACAGTCTGCTGGGGATGGACATTAACTCAACCTGGAGGAAAGGCTAGCAACAGGGGTATGGCGGCCATTTTACTAAAGGGCGAGGGAGGGACTTCTGGTGCATTTTCACAGGCTGGCTAGGGTAAGGAGTAAGACAAACTTGAGTGAAATCTGTTACGGGTAGTAACAAAGATTAAGACGAGCAATTCACCTAGAAATGAGCCTACATGTTCTATTCAAGGAAGGCAGAAAGGGACAAAGAAAATAAGTGGTTGGTGTGTGTGTGGCATATGAAGCCCCTAGCTCTTGATTGTGTTGTGGGTGCCAATGAGCCAGGGGGAGGTTGAGTTACCTGCAGCTGAGCCCCACACCTGCCTCTACAACATGCTAATCAGACAGTCACACTGAGCAGGGTTACACACACCAGGTGGGTTCTCATCCGTCCTCCCACACAGTCTAGACAACAGCACTCCCCAAGACACATGAAGGTGGAAGCAGTCAGACAGTGTGGTACACACAACTGCTGCAGACACCATTTCTGCGGTCTGAAATATGCGTGGGGGCGCAGATTGATAAAGAGGGGGCTAATTTCAATTATTATTATCAATTTGATCATATTTGTATTGTTTTCCATCACTTTGTCCTGCACTGTTGGAGCTCAACTGGCTATGTGGCTTATAAACACTAAAAAAGGGAAAGGGATGGAGTGTTTGCTGAGAAGAGTTGGTACCCGAGGTCAACCGATTAAATCGGAATGGCCGATTTCAAGTTTTCATAATCGGAAATCGGTATTTTGGGGCGCCGATTTGCCGATTCTTTTATACCTTTATTTAACTAGGCAAGTCAGTTAAGAACACATTCTTACTTTCAATGACGGCCTAGGAACGGTGGGTTAACTGCCTCGTTCAGGGACAAAACGACAGATTTTCACCTTGTCAGCTCGGGGGATTCAATCTTGCAACCTTACAGTTAACTGGTGCAACGCAATAACAACCTGCCTCCCTCTCGTTGCACTCCACAAGGAGACTGCCTTTACGCAAATGCAGTAAGCCAAGGTAAGTTGCTAGCTAGCATTAAACTTATCTTGTAAAAAACAATCAATCATAATCACTACTTAACTACACATGGTAATTGATATTACTAGATATTATCTAGCGTGTCCTGCGTTGCATATAATCTGACTGAGCATACAAACATACAAGTATCTGACTGTGCGGTGGTAGGCAGAAGCAGGCGCGTAAACATGCATTCAAACAGCACTTTCGTGCATTTTGCCAGCAGCTCTTCGTTGTGCGTCAAGCATTGTGCTGTTTATGACTTCAAGCCTATCAACTCCCAAGATGAGGCTGGTGTAACAGAGGTGAAATGGCTTGCTAGTTAGCGCGCGCTAACTAACTAACTAACTAGAGGGACGGAAGCGCTACTGTTACATTGGCAATACTAAAGTACCTATAAGAACATCCATAGTCAAAAGTTAATGAAATACAAATGGTAGAGAAAAATAGTCCTATAATTCCTATAATAAACGACAACCTAAAACTTCTTACCTGGGAATATTGAAGACTCATGTTAAAAGGAACCACCAGCTTTCATATGTTCTCATGTTCTGAGCAAGGAACTTAAACATTAGCTTTCTTACATGGCACATATTGCACTTTTACTTTCTTCAACACTTTGTTTTTGCATTATTTAAACCAAATTGAACATGTTTCATTATTTACTTGAGGCTAAATTGATTTTATTGATGTATTATATTAAGTTCAAATAAGTGTTCATTCAGTATTGTTGTAATTGTCATTATTACAAATAAATAAATAAAAATCGGCCGATTAATCGGTATCTGCTTTTTTGGTCCTCCAATAATCGGTATCGGCGTTGAAAAATCATAATCGGTCGACCTCTAGTTGGTACATATTTCCATTGTCTCCTCATGTGGTGTTACTAATGGGAGAGGATGGAAGAGCCATGAGGGGGAGAGGTGAAGGGATAGGGGTAGCACAACACTTAACTTCTCTGGTGATTCAGTACAGTTCTATAGCAGGTCACTTGCATCAGTTCAGCTATCAAACAAACCATCAACAATTCAGATTGACAGCCTAGCCACTGTTTCAATGGGGGAGAAACAAAAGAGAAAATGTGGAACTGAGGAGTACTGCTATAGGCACAGAGGGGAGGTGTGTGTTCTGAAGCTGAACTACTGCTCCTAGGCAGAAATAGCTCTGATGGAAAATCAGAGGTGTCCAAGAGAACAGTTGCTGCCTCGCTCAGCGCTTGGAGCGATAAAATGGGAGGAGAGGTTCACAGGATGGAGGGATGAAAGGAGTTGTGGCATTGTGTCCGTGAAGAGAGACGAAGAGAGGTAGAGAGGGAGGAGAGAAAAATCTGATTTGCCATCTGCCAAGACCCTCTGCCGACAGCTTAACACACACAGTCAGTCAGTGATCCACACACACACCTTCTAATCACTGCGGTCTGCCAGTCTAATCAGCAGGGTGTGTGCGGGCAGTGCCAGACGAGAGGTGCTGTATGCTGTTTCGTATACTACCTTCAACACCACTCTGCTCACCTACATACCGCATTACATTATTTTAGGAGGTCTTAAAAGAAACCCAAGACAAAGGCTGTGTAAATGTAGCATTAGGGGAAATGCCTCCATTCTCCATTGGTATAACCTACTCATTTAACAGGTAATAAATAAACTAGATTAAGGCAATGGAAGGCTGGAATTGCCAGCATCATTAGGGCAAGTTTTTAACACAATCCTGCCAAGGTGTGCCTGTGTGTGTGGTGTCAAACGTGTCAGGGAGCTTCTCTGTCCACAGCAATCTATTATTCAGGCTGTTTCCACTAACTAGGGAGGAGGAAGGACTGAACCCCTCTCCTATCTGTGCTATAGAAATATGGAGGAAATTACAAAGAAAGGGAGAGAG